>NW_028132874.1:0-149335 GCF_964374135.1 Grampus griseus
GCTTTGTTTTTAGATGTTTCAGGAAACACCATACACTTCTCCCGAGTGTCTGTTTGCAATTTACATCCCGCCCATCAACATAACAAGGCTCCCAGTTCTCCATGGCCTGTCCTGCCTTTCTGGATTTTACACTTTTTTCAGATAGCCCTTTTGACTGGGGGGAAGTGAGACTTCATTGTAGTGCAGATTTCCTTTGCAAGGTTGCTTGGTTGGCCAAAAAGGGCGTATGCGTTTTTTCCTGAATATATTCAGGAAAAAACGCATACGCCCTTTATGGCCAAGTGCATCATTGTGGACGTTCTGCCTCTTTTCATATGCTTTCAATGCAATTCCAGTCTACCTCCTGAAATCGGTTTCCTGCAATTCTGCCCCGCTTTCAAGTCCTCTTGGCAGCCTTACTTCAGTATATTTTTGGACGATAGCTGTCATTTATAACTCTGCAGGTTTGTGAATTACAGTGCCCCTGAGCTCCTTTCTTCAACTCGCTTTCTTGTGACCTGGCCGCAACACCGCAAGATGGCTTCAGGCCCTAATCTGGTTCCGGCACGGCACGCTGAGCCTTTGGTTAATTCCTCTTCCTGGTGGGAAATGAGATTTAAATTTACCGGTCCAGACACCTCCAGCTAGTCGCTCATTGGTTCTCGCTATTCCTGTTCATCTTCCGCAGAAATTGCAAACTGGGCCAAACAGGAGGTTAAAGGGACTGACTCTCGAAGTCGGGAGAGTGTTAGTAAAGCATCTGGAATGTTGCACCCGAGTACCAGGGTACCAAAACTGAGACATATTTGAACACGTCTCCCGATCACATGGCTGCTCATACTCTAGGTTCCACATGCATGTTTTAGCTGAAGGAAGAATACCTTAAACCTGGAGAGTTGAGACCCGTGGAATGGGTACCATGCAATATGACTTCAAAGGGTCTTCATTTGCCCACCGAACCTCTCCAATCCTATCACTGCTGCGTTTATGCCCCTGTACACATGCTTGATTCTCTTTCGGAGACATAGCAATCCATAGGTTTTAAGATACTTACTTGTCAGGTACATTCTTAGGCGTTGAATATGGGGTGTTGAGTCCATTTCGTTGAGCAAGGAGTAGCTCTTGTCTATTCCATATTTGGCTTAAGGAACTTTATCTGTGCTCCTTTCAATCTCTGGTTTTATGCAGCACCCCAACTCACCTTTACCCTTAAGCAAGCATAAGTTGGTTTTCTAAATTTGAGACCCTGTTCTGTTCTGTAATTCAGTTCCTGTGTAGCCAAGTTTACATTCCGTGTATTACTGATATCTTATGATGTTTCTTTTTCTCTGTGACTTATTTCAGTTAGAATCATCATACCTGAATCTACTCAATGTGCTGCTAAGGGCCTGATGACATAGATTTCATTGCTGAGTGATATTGCTTTGTAAGTAAATACCACAACTTCTTTATCCATTTTTCACTTTCTGCGATGTTGAACTTCTACTGTAAACAAGGTTCTTGTAAACAGAGGCGTCCCAAACTTTGGGGTGGCTGTGTCTTTTTGATTTTAATTTCCCTAAGCTATAGGACCATAAGTGGAAGTGCCCTAGGCTCTGTTGCTTTGTTTTTTAGATGTTTCAGGAAACACCATACACTTCTCCCGAGTTTCTGTTGGCAATTTACATCCCGCCCATCAGCATAACAAGGCTCCCAGTTCTCCATGGCCTGTCCTGCCTTTCTGGATTTTACGCTTTTTTCAGATGGCCCTTTTGACCGGGGGGAAGTGAGACTTCATTGTAGTGCAGATTTCCTTTGCAAGTTTGCTTGGTTGGCCAAAAAGGGCGTATGCGTTTTTTCCTGAATATATTCAGGAAAAAACGCATACGCACTTTTTGGCCAAGTGCATCATTGTGGACGTTCTGCCTCTTTTCCTATGCTTTCAATGCAATTCCAGTCTACCTCCTGAAATCGGTTTCCTGCAATTCTGCCCCGCTTTCAAGTCCTCTTGGCAGCCTTACTTCAGTATACTTTTGGACGATAGCTGTCATTTATAACTCTGCAGGTTTGTGAATTACAGTGCCCCGAGCTCCTTTCTTCAACTCGCTTTCTTGTGACTTGGCCGCAACACCGCAGGATGGCTTCAGGCCCTAAACTGGTTCCGGCATGGCACGCTGAGCCTTTGGTTGTTTCCTCTTCCTGGTGGGAAATGAGAGTTAAATTTGCCCGTCCAGACACCTCCAGCTAGTCTCTCATTGGTTCTCGCTATTCCTGTTCATCTTCCGCAGAAATTGCAAACTGGGCTAAACAGGAGGTTAAAGGGACTGACTCTCCATGTCGGGAGAGTGTTAGTAAAGCGTCTGGAATGTTGCACCCGAGTAACAGGGGAGAAAAACTGAGACATATGTGAACACGTCTCCCGTTCACACGGTTGATCATACTCTGGGTTCCACATGCATGTTTTAGCTGAAGGAAGAATACCTTAAACGTGTGTAGTTGAAACCCTTGGAATGGGTACCATGCAATATGATTTCAAAGGGTCTTCATTTGCTCACCGAACCTCTCCAATCCTATCACTGCTGCGTTTATGCCCCTGTACACACGCTTGATTCTCTTTTGGAGACATAGCAATCCATAGGTTTTAAGATACTTACTAGTCAGGTACATTCTTAGGCGTTTAATATGGGGTGTTGAGTCCATTTCGTTGAGCAAGGAGTAGCTCTTGTCTATTCCTTATTTGGCTTAAGGAACTTTATCTGTGCTCATTTCAATCTCTGTTTTTATGCAGCACCCCAACTCACCTTTCCCCTTAAGCAAGCATAAGTTGGTTTTCTAAATTTGAGACCCTGTTCTGTTCTGTAATTCAGTTCCTGTGTAGCCAAGTTTACATTCCGTGTATTACTGATATCTTATGATGTTTCTTTTTCTGTGTGACTTATTTCAGTTAGAATCATCATACCTGAATCCACTCATTGTGCTGCTAAGGGCCTGATGACATAGATTTCATTGCTGAGTGATATTGCTTTGTAAGTAAATACCACAACTTCTTTATCCATTTTTCAATTTCTGCGATATTGAACTTGTACTGTAAACGAGGTTCTTGTAAACAGAGCCGTTCCAAACTTTGGGGTGGCTGTGTCTTTTTGATTTTAATTTCCCTAAGCTATAGGACCATAAGTGGAAGTGCCCTAGGCTCTGTTGCTTTGTTTTTTAGATGTTTCAGGAAACACCATACACTTCTCCCCAGTTTCTGTTGGCAATTTACATCCCGCCCATCAGCATAACAAGGCTCCCAGTTCTCCATGGCCTGTCCTGCCTTTCTGGATTTTACACTTTTTTCAGATGGCCCTTTTGACCGGGGGGAAGTGAGACTTCATTGTAGTGCAGATTTCCTTTGCAAGCTTGCTTGGTTGGCCAAAAAGGGCGTATGCGTTTTTTCCTGAATATATTCAGGAAAAAACGCATACGCCCTTTTTAGCCAAGTGCATCATTGTGGACGTTCTGCCTCTTTTCCTATGCTTTCAATGCAATTCCAGTCTACCTCCTGAAATCGGTTTCCTGCAATTCTGCCCCGCTTTCAAGTCCTCTTGGCAGCCTTACTTCAGTATATTTTTGGACTATAGCTGTCATTTATAACTCTGCAGGTTTGTGAATTACAGTGCCCCTGAGCTCCTTTCTTCAACTCGCTTTCTTGTGACCTGGCCGCAACACCGCAGGATGGCTTCTGGCCCTAAACTGGTTCCGGCATGGCACGCTGAGCCTTTGGTTGTTTCCTCTTCCTGGTGGGAAATGAGAGTTAAATTTGCCCGTCCAGACACCTCCAGCTAGTCTCTCATTGGTTCTCGCTATTCTTGTTCATCTTCCGCAGAAATTGCAAACTGGGCCAAACAGGAGGTTAAAGGGACTGACTCTCCAAGTCGGGAGAGTGTTAGTAAAGCGTCTGGAATGTTGCACCCGAGTACCAGGGTACGAAAACTGAGACATATTTGAACACGTCTCCCGATCACATGGTTGATCATACTCTAGGTTCCACATGCATGTTTTAGCTGAAGGAAGAATACCTTAAAACTGGGTAGTTGAAACCCGTGGAATGGGTACCATGCAATGTGACTTCAAAGGGTCTTCATTTGCTCACCGAATCTCTCCAATCCTATCACTGCTGCGTTTATGCCCCTGTACACACGCTTGATTCTCTTTTGGAGACATAGCAATCCATAGGTTTTAAGATACTTACTAGTCAGGTACATTCTTAGGCGTTTAATATGGGGTGTTGAGTCCTTTTCGTTGAGCAAGGAGTAGCTCTTGTCTATTCCATATTTGGCTTAAGGAACTTTATCTGTGCTCATTTCAATCTCTGGTTTTATGCAGCACCCCAACTCACCTTTCCCCTTAAGCAAGCATAAGTTGGTTTTCTAAATTTGAGACCCTGTTCTGTTCTGTAATTCAGTTCCTGTGTAGCCAAGTTTACATTCCGTGTATTACTGATATCTTATGATGTTTCTTTTTCTGTGTGACTTATTTCAGTTAGAATCATCATACCTGAATCCACTCATTGTGCTGCTAAGGGCCTGATGACATAGATTTCATTGCTGAGTGATATTGCTTTGTAAGTAAATAGCACAACATCTTTATCCATTTTTCACTTTCTGCGATGTTGAACTTGTACTGAAAACGAGGTTCTTGTAAACAGAGGCGTCCCAAACTTTGGGGTGGCTGTGTCTTTTTGATTTTAATTTCTCTAAGCTATAGGACCATAAGTGGAAGTGCCCTAGGCTCTGTTGCTTTGTTTTTTAGATGTTTCAGGAAATACCATACACTTCTCCGGAGTGTCTGTTGGCAATTTACATCCCGCCCATCAGCATAACAAGGCTCCCTGTTCTCCATGGCCTGTCCTGCCTTTCTGGATTTTACACTTTTTTCAGATGGCCCTTTTGACCGGGGGGAAGTGAGACTTCATTGTAGTGCAGATTTCCTTTGCAAGCTTGCTTGGTTGTCCAAAAAGTGCGTATGCGTTTTTTCCTGAATATATTCAGGAAAAAACGCATACGCCCTTTTTGGCCAAGTGCAACATTGTGGACATTCTGCCTCTTTTCCTATGCTTTCAATGCAATTCCAGTCTACCTCCTGAAATCGGTTTCCTGCAATTCTGCCCCGCTTTCAAGTCCCCTTGGCAGCCTTACTTCAGTATATTTTTGGACGATAGCTGTCATTTATAACTCTGCAGGTTTGTGAATTACAGTGCCCCTAAGCTCCTTTCTTCAACTCGCTTTCTTTTGAGCTGGCCGCAACACCGCAGGATGGCTTCAGGCCCTAATCTGGTTCCGGCACGGCACGCTGAGCCTTTGGTTATTTCCTCTTCCTGGTGGGAAATGAAAGTTAAATTTGCCCGTCCAGACACCTCCAGCTAGTCTCTCATTGATTCTCCCTATTCCTGTTCATCTTCCGCAGAAATTGCAAACTGGGCCAAACAGGAGGTTAAAGGCGCTGACTCTCCAATTGGGGAGAGTGTTAGTAAAGTGTCTGGAATGTTGCACCCGAGTACCAGGGGCGGAAAACTGAGACATATTTGAACACGTCTCCCGATCACATGGTTGATCATACTCTATGTTCCACATGCATGTTTTAGCTGAAGGAAGAATACCTTAAACCTGGGTAGTTGAAACGCGTGGAATGGGTACCATGCAATATGACTTCAAAGGTTCTTCATTTGCTCACCGAACTTCTCCAATTCTATCACTGCTGCGTTTATGCCCCTGTACACATGCTTGATTCTCTTTCGGAGACATAGCAATGCATAGGTTTTAAGATACTTACTAGTCAGGTACATTCTTAGGCGTTTAATATGCGGTGTTGAGTCCATTTCGTTTGGCAAGGAGTAGCTCTTGTCTATTCCATATTTGGCTTAAGGAACTTTATCTGTGCTCATTTCCATCTGTGGTTTTATGCAGCACCCCAACTCACCTTTACCCTTAAGCAAGTTGGTTTTCTAAATTTGAGACCCTGTTCTGTTCTGTAATTCAGTTCCTGTGTAGTCCAGTTTACATTCCGTGTATTAGTGATATCTTATGATGTTTCTTTTTCTGTGTGACTTATTCCAGTTAGAATCATCGTACCTGAATCCACTCATTATTCTGCTACGGGCCTGATGACATAGATTTCATTGCTGAGTGATACTGCATTGTACGTAAGTACCACAAGTTCTTTATCCATTTTTCACTTTCTGTGATATTGAACTTGTATGGTAAATGAGGTTCTTGTAAACAGAGGCGTCCCAAACTTTGGGGTGGCTGTGTCTTTTTGATTTTAATTTCCCTAAGCTATAGGACCATAAGTGGAAGTGCCCTAGGCTCTGTTGCTTTGTTTTTTAGATGTTTCAGGAAACACCATACACTTCTCCCGAGTGTCTGTTGGCAATTTACATCCCGCCCATCAGCATAACAAGGCTCCCAGTTCTCCATGGCCTGACCTGCCTTTCTGGATTTTACACTTTTTGCAGATGGCCCTTTTGACCGGGGGGAAGTGAGACTTCATTGTAGTGCAGATTTCCTTTGCAAGCTTGCTTGGTTGTCCAAAAAGTGCGTATGCGTTTTTTCCTGAATATATTCAGGAAAAAACGCATACGCCCTTTTTGGCCAAGTGCATCATTGTGGACGTTCTGCCTCTTTTCCTATGCTTTCAATGCAATTCCAGTCTACCTCCTGAAATCGGTTTCCTGCAATTCTGCCCCGCTTTCAAGTCCTCTTGGCAGCCTTACTTCAGTATATTTTTGGACGATAGCTGTCATTTATAACTCTGCAGGTTTGTGAATTACAGTGCCCCTAAGCTCCTTTCTTCAACTCGCTTTCTTGTGAGCTGGTCGCAACACCGCAGGATGGCTTCAGGCCCTAATGTTGTTCCGGCACGGCACGCTGAGCCTTTGTTTATTTCCTCTTCCTGGTGGGAAATGAAAGTTAAATTTGCCCGTCCAGACACCTCCAGCTAGTCTCTCATTGGTTCTCCCTATTTCTGTTCATCTTCCGCAGAAATTGCAAACTGGGCCAAACAGGAGGTTAAAGGCGCTGACTCTCCAATTGGGGAGAGTGTTAGTAAAGTGTCTGGAATGTTGCACCCGAGTACCAGGGGCGGAAAACTGAGACATATTTGAACACGTTTCCCGATCACATGGTTGATCATACTCTAGGTTCCACATGCATGTTTTAGCTGAAGGAAGAATACCTTAAACCTGGGTAGTTGAAACCCGTGGAATGGGTACCATGCAGTATGACTTCAAAGGGTCTTCATTTTCTCACCGAAGCTCTCCAATCCTATCACTGCTGGGTTTATGCCCCTGTACACATGCTTGATTCTCTTTCGGAGACATAGCAATCCATAGGTTTTAAGATACTTACTAGTCAGGTACATTCTTAGGCGTTTAATATGGGGTGTTGAGTCCATTTCGTTGAGCAAGGAGTAGCTCTTGTCTATTCCATATTTGGCTTAAGGAACTTTATCTGTGCTCATTTCAATCTCTGGTTTTATGCAGCACCCCAACTCACCTTTACCCTTAAGCAAGCATAAGTTGGTTTTCTAAATTTGAGACCCTGTTCTGTTCTGTAATTCAGTTCCTGTGTAGCCAAGTTTACATTCCGTGTATTACTGATATCTTATGATGTTTCTTTTTCTGTGTGACTTATTTCAGTTAGAATCATCATACCTGAATCCACTCATTGTGCTGCTAAGGGCCTGATGACATAGATTTCATTGCTGAGTGATATTGCTTTGTAAGTAAATACCACAACTTCTTTATCCATTTTTCACTTTCTGCGATGTTGAACTTGTACTGTAAACGAGGTTCTTGTAAACAGAGCCGTTCCAAACTTTGGGGTGGCTGTGTCTTTTTGATTTTAATTTCCCTAAGCTATAGGACCATAAGTGGAAGTGCCCTAGGCTCTGTTGCTTTGTTTTTTAGATGTTTCAGGAAACACCATACACTTATCCCAAGTGTCTGTTGGCAATTTACATCCCGCCCATCAGCATAACAAGGCTCCCAGTTCTCCATGGCCTGTCCTGCCTTTCTGGATTTTACACTTTTTTCAGATGGCCCTTTTGACCGGGGGGAAGTGAGACTTCATTGTAGTGCGGATTTCCTTTGCAAGTTTGCTTGGTTGGCCAAAAAGGGCGTATGCGTTTTTTCCTGAATATATTCAGGAAAAAACGCATACGCCCTTTTTGGCCAAGTGCATCATTGTGGACGTTCTGCCTCTTTTCCTATGCTTTCAATGCAATTAAAGTCTACCTCCTGAAATCGGTTTCCTGCAATTCTGCCCCACTTTCAAGTCCTCTTGGCAGCCTTACTTCAGTATATTTTTGGACGATAGCTGTCATTTATAACTCTGCAGGTTTGTGAATTAAAGTGCCCCTGAGCTCCTTTCTTCAACTCGCTTTCTTGTGACCTGGCCGCAACACCGCAGGATGGCTTCAGGCCCTAATCTGGTTCTGGCATGGCACGCTGAGCCTTTGTTTAATTCCTCTTCCTGGTGGGAAATGAGAGTTAAATTTGCCCGTCCAGACACCTCCAGCTAGTCTCTCATTGGTTCTCCTTATTCCTGTTCATCTTCCGCAGAAATTGCAAACTGGGCCAAACAGGAGGTTAAAGGGACTGACTCTCCAAGTCGGGAGAGTGTTAGTAAAGCGTCTGGAATGTTGCACCCGAGTACCAGGGTATGAAAACTGAGACATATTTGAACACGTCTCCCGATCACATGGTTGATCATACTCTAGGTTCCACATGCATGTTTTAGCTGAAGGAAGAATACCTTAAACCTGGGTAGTTGAAACCCGTGGAATGGGTACCATGCAATATGACTTCAAAGGGTCTTCATTTGCTCAAAGAACCTCTCCAATCCTATCACTGCTGCGTTTATGCCCCTGTGCACATGCTTGATTCTCTTTCAGAGACATAGCAATCCATAGGTTTTAAGATACTTACTAGTCAGGTACATTCTTAGGCGTTTAATATGGGGTGTTGAGTCCATTTCGTTGAGCAAGGAGTAGCTCTTGTCTATTCCATATTTGGCTTAAGGAACTTTATCTGTGCTCGTTTCAATCTCTGGTTTTATGCAGCACCCCAACTCACCTTTCCCCTTAAGCAAGCATAAGTTGGTTTTCTAAATTTGAGACCCTGTTCTGTTCTGTAATTCAGTTCCTGTGTAGCCAAGTTTACATTCCGTGTATTACTGATATCTTATGATGTTTCTTTTTCTGTGTGACTTATTTCAGTTAGAATCATCGTACCTGAATCCACTCATTATGCTGCTACGGGCCTGATGACATAGATTTCATTGCTTAGTGATACTGCATTGTACGTAAGTACCACAAGTTCTTTATCCATTTTTCACTTTCTGTGATATTGAACTTGTACGGTAAACGAGGTTCTTGTAAACAGAGGCGTCCCAAACTTTGGGGTGGCTGTGTCTTTTTGATTTTAATTTCCCTAAGCTATAGGACCATAAGTGGAAGTGCCCTAGGCTCTGTTGCTTTGTTTTTTAGATGTTTCGGGAAACACCATACACTTCTCCCGAGTTTCTGTTGGCAATTTACATCCCGCCCATCAGCATAACAAGGCTCCCAGTTCTCCATGGCCTGTCCTGCCTTTCTGGATTTTACGCTTTTTTCAGATGGCCCTTTTGACCGGGGGGAAGTGAGACTTCATTGTAGTGCAGATTTCCTTTGCAAGCTTGCTTGGTTGGCCAAAAAGGGCGTATGCGTTTTTTCCTGAATATATTCAGGAAAAAACGCATACGCCCTTTTTGGCCAAGTGCATTATTGTGGACGTTCTGCCTCTTTTCCTATGCTTTCAATGCAATTCCAGTCTACCTCCTGAAATCGGTTTCCTGCAATTCTGCCCCGCTTTCAAGTCCTCTTGGCAGCCTTACTTCAGTATATTTTTGGACGATAGCTGTCATTTATAACTCTGCAGGTTTGTGAATTACAGTGCCCCGAGCTCCTTTCTTCAACTTGCTTTCTTGTGACCTGGCCGCAACACCGCAGGATGGCTTCAGGCCCTAAACTGGTTCCGGCATGGCACTCTGAGCCTTTGGTTGTTTCCTCTTCCTGGTGGGAAATGAGAGTTAAATTTGCCCGGCCAGACACCTCCAGCTAGTCTCTCATTGGTTCTCCCTATTCCTGTTCATCTTCCGCAGAAATTGCAAACTGGGCCAAACAGGAGATTAAAGGCGCTGACTCTCCAAGTGGGGAGAGTGTTAGTGAAGCGTCTGGAATGTTGCACCCGAGTACCAGGGGAGGGAAACTGAGACATATTTGAACACGTCTCCCGTTCACACGGTTGATCATACTCTGGGTTCCACATGCATGTTTTCGCTGAAGGAAGAATAACTTAAACCTGGGTAGTTAAAACCCGTGGAATGGGTACCATGCAATATGACTTCAAAGGGTCTTCATTTGCTCACCGAACCTCTCCAATCCTATCACTGCTGCGTTTATGCCCCTGTACACACGCTTGATTCTCTTTTGGAGACATAGCAATCCATAGGTTTTAAGATACTTACTAGTCAGGTACATTCTTAGGCGTTTAATATGAGGTGTTGAGTCCATTTCGTTGAGCAAGGAGTAGCTCTTGTCTATTCCATATTTGGCTTAAGGAACTTTATCTGTGCTCATTTCAATCTCTGGTTTTATGCAGCACCCCAACTCACCTTTCCCCTTAAGCAAGCATAAGTTGGTTTTCTAAATTTGAGACCCTGTTCTGTTTTGGAATTCAGTTCCTGTGTAGCCAAGTTTACATTCCGTGTATTAGTGATATCTTATGATGTTTCTTTTTCTGTGTGACTTATTTCAGTTAGAATCATCGTACCTGAATCCACTCATTATGCTGCTATGGGCCTGATGACATAGATTTCATTGCTGAGTGGTACTGCATTGTACGTAAGTACCACAAGTTCTTTATCCATTTTTCACTTTCTGTGATATTGAACTTGTACAGTAAACGAGGTTCTTGTAAACAGAGGCGTCCCAAACTTTGGGGTGGCTGTGTCTTTTTGATTTTAATTTCCCTAAGCTATAGGACCATAAGTGGAAGTGCCCTAGGCTCTGTTGCTTTGTTTTTTAGATGTTTCAGGAAACACCATACACTTCTCCCGAGTGTCTGTTGGCAATTTACATCCCGCCCATCAGCATAACAAGGCTCCCAGTTCTCCATGGCCTGTCCTGCCTTTCTGGATTTTACACTTTTTTCAGATGGCCCTTTTGACAGGGGGGAAGTGAGACTTCATTGTAGTGCAGATTTCCTTTGCAAGTTTGCTTGGTTGGCCAAAAAGTGCGTATGCGTTTTTTCCTGAATATATTCAGGAAAAAACGCATACGCCCTTTTTGGCCAAGTGCATCATTGTGGACGTTCTGCCTCTTTTCCTATGCTTTCAATGCAATTCCAGTCTACCTCCTGAAATCGGTTTCCTGCAATTCTGCCCCACTTTCATGTCCTCTTGGCAGCCTTACTTCAGTATATTTTTGGACGATAGCTGTCATTTATAACTCTGCAGGTTTGTGAATTACAGTGCCCCTGAGTTCCTTTCTTCAACTCGCTTTCTTGTGACCTGGCCGTAACACCGCAGGATGGCTTCAGGCCCTAATCTGGTTCGGGCACGGCACGCTGAGCCTTTGGTTAATTCCTATTCCTGGTGGGAAATGAGAGTTAAATTTGCCCGTCCAGACACCTCCAGCTAGTCTCTCATTGGTTCTCGCTATTCCTGTTCATCTTCCGCAGAAATTGCAAACTGGGCCAAACAGGAGGTTAAAGGGACTGACTCTCCATGTTGGGAGAGTGTTAGTAAAGCGTCTGGAATGTTGCACCCGAGTACCAGGGGAGAAAAACTGAGACATATGTGAACACGTCTCCCGTTCACACGGTTGATCATACTCTGGGTTCCACATGCATGTTTTAGCTGAAGGAAGAATACCTTAAACCTGGGTAGTTGAAACCCGTGGAAATGGTACCATGCAGTATGACTTCAAAGGTTCTTCATTTTCTCACCGAACCTCTCCAATCCTATCACTGCTGGGTTTATGCCCCTGTACACATGCTTGATTCTCTTTCGGAGACATAGCAATCCATAGGTTTTAAGATACTTACTAGTCAGGTACATTCTTAGGCGTTTAATATGCGGTGTTGAGTCCATTTCCTAGAGCAAGGAGTAGCTCTTGTCTATTCCATATTTGGCTTAAGGAACTTTATCTGTGCTCATTTCAATCTCTGGTTTTATGCAGCACCCCAACTCACCTTTTCCCTTAAGCAAGCATAAGTTGGTTTTCTAAATTTGAGACCCTGTTCTGTTCTGTAATTCAGTTACTGTGTAGCCAAGTTTACATTCCGTGTATTACTGATATCTTATGATGTTTCTTTTTCTGTGTGACTTATTTCAGTTAGAATCATCGTACCTGAATCCACTCATTATGCTTCTACGGGCCTGATGACATAGATTTCATTGCTGAGTGATACTGCATTGTACGTAAGTACCACAAGTTCTTTATCCATTTTTCACTTTCTGTGATATTGAACTTGTACGGTAAACGAGGTTCTTGTAAACAGAGGCGTCCCAAACTTTGGGGTGGCTGTGTCTTTTTGATTTTAATTTCCCTAAGCTATAGGACCATAAGTGGAAGTGCCCTAGGCTCTGTTGCTTTGTTTTTTAGATGTTTCAGGAAACACCATACACTTCTCCCGAGTGTCTGTTGGCAATTTACATCCCGCCCATCAACATAACAAGGCTCCCAGTTCTCCATGGCCTGTCCTGCCTTTCTGGATTTTACACTTTTTTCAGATGGCCCTTTTGACCGGGGGGAAGTGAGACTTCATTGTAGTGCAGATTTCCTTTGCAAGTTTGCTTGGTTGGCCAAAAAGGGCGTATGCGTTTTTTCCTGAATATATTCAGGAAAAAACGCATACGCCCTTTTTGGCCAAGTGCATCATTGTGGACGTTCTGCCTCTTTTCCTATGCTTTCAATGCAATTCCAGTCTACCTCCTGAAATCGGTTTCCTGCAATTCTGCCCCGCTTTCAAGTCCTCTTGGCAGCCTTACTTCAGTATATTTTTGGACGATAGCTGTCATTTATAACTTTGCAGGTTTGTGAATTACAGTGCCCCTGAGCTCCTTTCTTCAACTCGCTTTCTTGTGACCTGGCTGCAACACCGCAGGATGGCTTCAGGCCCTAATCTGTTTCCGGCACGGCACACTGAGCCTTTGGTTAATTCCTCTTCCTGGTGGGAAATGAGAGTTAAATTTGCCCGTCCAGACACCTCCAGCTAGTCTCTCATTGGTTCTCGCTATTCCTGTTCATCTTCCGCAGAAATTGCAAAGTGGGCCAAACGGGAGGTTAAAGGGACTGACTCTCCAAGTCGGGAGAGTGTTAGTAAAGCGTCTGGAATGTTGCCCCTGAGTACCAGGGTACGAAAACTGAGACATATTTGAACACGTTTCCCGATCACATGGTTGATCATACTCTAGGTTCCACATGCGTGTTTTAGCTGAAGGAAGAATACCTTAAACGTGGGTAGTTGAAACCCGTGGAATGGGTACCATGCAATATGACTTCAAAGGGTCTTCATTTGCTCAGTGAACCTCTCCAATCTTATCACTGCTGCGTTTATGCCCCTGTACACATGCTTGATTCTCTTTCGGAGACATAGCAATCCATAGGTTTTAAGATACTTACTAGTCAGGTACATTTTTAGGCGTTTAATATGGGGTGTTGAGTCCATTTCGTTGAGCAAGGAGTAGCTCTTGTCTATTCCATATTTGGCTTAAGGAACTTTATCTGTGCTCATTTCAATCTCTGGTTTTATGCAGCACCCCAACTCACCTTTTCCCTTAAGCAAGCATAAGTTGGTTTTCTAAATTTGAGACCCTGTTCTGTTCTGTAATTCAGTTCCTGTGTAGCCAAGTTTACATTCCGTGTATTACTGATATCTTATGATGTTTCTTTTTCTGTGTGACTTATTTCAGTTAGTATCATCATACCTGAATCCACTCATTGTGCTGCTAAGGGCCTGATGACATAGATTTCATTGCTGAGTGATATTGCTTTGTAAGTAAATACCACAACTTCTTTATCCATTTTTCACTTTCTGCGATGTTGAACTTCTACTGTAAACAAGGTTCTTGTAAACAGAGGCGTCCCAAACTTTGGGGTGGCTGTGTCTTTTTGATTTTAATTTCCCTAAGCTATAGGACCATAAGTGGAAGTGCCCTAGGCTCTGTTGCTTTGTTTTTTAGATGTTTCAGGAAACACCATACACTTCTCCCGAGTTTCTGTTGGCAATTTACATCCCGCCCATCAGCATAACAAGGCTCCCAGTTCTCCATGGCCTGTCCTGCCTTTCTGGATTTTACGCTTTTTTCAGATGGCCCTTTTGACCGGGGGGAAGTGAGACTTCATTGTAGTGCAGATTTCCTTTGCAAGCTTGCTTGGTTGGCTAAAAAGGGCGTATGCGTTTTTTCCTGAATATATTCAGGAAAAAACGCATACGCCCTTTTTGGCCAAGTGCATCATTGTGGACGTTCTGCCTCTTTTCCTATGCTTTCAATGCAATTCCAGTCTACCTCCTGAAATCGGTTTCCTGCAATTCTGCCCCGCTTTCAAGTCCTCTTGGCAGCCTTACTTCAGTATATTTTTGGACGATAGCTGTCATTTATAACTCTGCAGGTTTGTGAATTACAGTGCCCCGAGCTCCTTTCTTCAACTCGCTTTCTTGTGACCTGGCCGCAACACCGCAGGATGGCTTCAGGCCCTAAACTGGTTCCGGCATGGCACGCTGAGCCTTTGGTTGTTTCCTCTTCCTGGTGGGAAATGAGAGTTAAATTTGCCTGTCCAGACACCTCCAGCTAGTCTCTCATTGGTTCTCCCTATTCCTGTTCATCTTCCGCAGAAATTGCAAACTGGGCCAAACAGGAGATTAAAGGCGCTGACTCTCCAAGTGGGGAGAGTGTTAGTGAAGCGTCTTGAATGTTGCACCCGAGTACCAGGGGAGGGAAACTGAGACATATTTGAACACGTCTCCCGTTCACACGGTTGATCATACTCTGGGTTCCACATGCATGTTTTAGCTGAAGGAAGAATAACTTAAACCTGGGTAGTTAAAACCCGTGGAATGGGTACCATGCAATATGACTTCAAAGGGTCTTCATTTGCTCACCGAACCTCTCCAATCCTATCACTGCTGCGTTTATGCCCCTGTACACACGCTTGATTCTCTTTTGGAGACATAGCAATCCATAGGTTTTAAGATACTTACTAGTCAGGTACATTCTTAGTCGTTTAATATGGGGTGTTGAGTCCATTTCGTTGAGCAAGGAGTAGCTCTTGTCTATTCCATATTTGGCTTAAGGAACTTTATCTGTGCTCATTTCAATCTCTGGTTTTATGCAGCACCCCAACTCACCTTTCCCCTTAAGCAAGCATAAGTTGGTTTTCTAAATTTGAGACCCTGTTCTGTTCTGTAATTCAGTTACTGTGTAGCCAAGTTTACATTCCGTGTATTACTGATATCTTATGATGTTTCTTTTTCTGTGTGACTTATTTCAGTTAGAATCATCATACCTGAATCCACTCATTGTGCTGCTAAGGGCCTGATGACATAGATTTCATTGCTGAGTGATATTGCTTTGTAAGTAAATACCACAACTTCTTTATCCATTTTTCACTTTCTGCGATGTTGAACTTGTACTGTAAACGAGGTTCTTGTAAACAGAGCCGTTCCAAACTTTGGGGTGGCTGTGTCTTTTTGATTTTAATTTCCCTAAGCTATAGGACCATAAGTGGAAGTGCCCTAGGCTCTGTTGCTTTGTTTTTTAGATGTTTCAGGAAACACCATACACTTATCCCAAGTGTCTGTTGGCAATTTACATCCCGCCCATCAGCATAACAAGGCTCCCAGTTCTCCATGGCCTGTCCTGCCTTTCTGGATTTTACACTTTTTTCAGATGGCCCTTTTGACCGGGGGGAAGTGAGACTTCATTGTAGTGCAGATTTCCTTTGCAAGTTTGCTTGGTTGGCCAAAAAGGGCGTATGCGTTTTTTCCTGAATATATTCAGGAAAAAACGCATACGCCCTTTTTGGCCAAGTGCATCATTGTGGACGTTCTGCCTCTTTTCCTATGCTTTCAATGCAATTAAAGTCTACCTCCTGAAATCGGTTTCCTGCAATTCTGCCCCACTTTCAAGTCCTCTTGGCAGCCTTACTTCAGTATATTTTTGGACGATAGCTGTCATTTATAACTCTGCAGGTTTGTGAATTAAAGTGCCCCTGAGCTCCTTTCTTCAACTCGCTTTCTTGTGACCTGGCCGCAACACCGCAGGATGGCTTCAGGCCCTAATCTGGTTCTGGCATGGCACGCTGAGCCTTTGTTTAATTCCTCTTCCTGGTGGGAAATGAGAGTTAAATTTGCCCGTCCAGACACCTCCAGCTAGTCTCTCATTGGTTCTCCTTATTCCTGTTCATCTTCCGCAGAAATTGCAAACTGGGCCAAACAGGAGGTTAAAGGGACTGACTCTCCAAGTCGGGAGAGTGTTAGTAAAGCGTCTGGAATGTTGCACCCGAGTACCAGGGTACGAAAACTGAGACATATTTGAACACGTCTCCCGATCACATGGTTGATCATACTCTAGGTTCCACATGCATGTTTTAGCTGAAGGAAGAATACCTTAAACCTGGGTAGTTGAAACCAGTGGAATGGGTACCATGCAATATGACTTCAAAGGGTCTTCATTTGCTCAAAGAACCTCTCCAATCCTATCACTGCTGCGTTTATGCCCCTGTGCACATGCTTGATTCTCTTTCAGAGACATAGCAATCCATAGGTTTTAAGATACTTACTAGTCAGGTACATTCTTAGGCGTTTAATATGCGGTGTTGAGTCCATTTCGTTGAGCAAGGAGTAGCTCTTGTCTATTCCATATTTGGCTTAAGGAACTTTATCTGTGCTCGTTTCAATCTCTGGTTTTATGCAGCACCCCAACTCACCTTTCCCCTTAAGCAAGCATAAGTTGGTTTTCTAAATTTGAGACCCTGTTCTGTTCTGTAATTCAGTTCCTGTGTAGCCAAGTTTACATTCCGTGTATTACTGATATCTTATGATGTTTCTTTTTCTGTGTGACTTATTTCAGTTAGAATCATCGTACCTGAATCCACTCATTATGCTGCTACGGGCCTGATGACATAGATTTCATTGCTTAGTGATACTGCATTGTACGTAAGTACCACAAGTTCTTTATCCATTTTTCACTTTCTGTGATATTGAACTTGTACGGTAAACGAGGTTCTTGTAAACAGAGGCGTCCCAAACTTTGGGGTGGCTGTGTCTTTTTGATTTTAATTTCCCTAAGCTATAGGACCATAAGTGGAAGTGCCCTAGGCTCTGTTGCTTTGTTTTTTAGATGTTTCAGGAAACACCATACACTTCTCCCGAGTTTCTGTTGGCAATTTACATCCCGCCCATCAGCATAACAAGGCTCCCAGTTCTCCATGGCCTGTCCTGCCTTTCTGGATTTTACGCTTTTTTCAGATGGCCCTTTTGACCGGGGGGAAGTGAGACTTCATTGTAGTGCAGATTTCCTTTGCAAGCTTGCTTGGTTGGCCAAAAAGGGCGTATGCGTTTTTTCCTGAATATATTCAGGAAAAAACGCATACGCCCTTTTTGGCCAAGTGCATTATTGTGGACGTTCTGCCTCTTTTCCTATGCTTTCAATGCAATTCCAGTCTACCTCCTGAAATCGGTTTCCTGCAATTCTGCCCCGCTTTCAAGTCCTCTTGGCAGCCTTACTTCAGTATATTTTTGGACGATAGCTGTCATTTATAACTCTGCAGGTTTGTGAATTACAGTGCCCCGAGCTCCTTTCTTCAACTCGCTTTCTTGTGACCTGGCCGCAACACCGCAGGATGGCTTCAGGCCCTAAACTGGTTCCGGCATGGCACTCTGAGCCTTTGGTTGTTTCCTCTTCCTGGTGGGAAATGAGAGTTAAATTTGCCCGGCCAGACACCTCCAGCTAGTCTCTCATTGGTTCTCCCTATTCCTGTTCATCTTCTGCAGAAATTGCAAACTGGGCCAAACAGGAGATTAAAGGCGCTGACTCTCCAAGTGGGGAGAGTGTTAGTGAAGCGTCTGGAATGTTGCACCCGAGTACCAGGGGAGGGAAACTGAGACATATTTGAACACGTCTCCCGTTCACACGGTTGATCATACTCTGGGTTCCACATGCATGTTTTCGCTGAAGGAAGAATAACTTAAACCTGGGTAGTTAAAACCCGTGGAATGGGTACCATGCAATATGACTTCAAAGGGTCTTCATTTGCTCACCGAACCTCTCCAATCCTATCACTGCTGCGTTTATGCCCCTGTACACACGCTTGATTCTCTTTTGGAGACATAGCAATCCATAGGTTTTAAGATACTTACTAGTCAGGTACATTCTTAGGCGTTTAATATGAGGTGTTGAGTCCATTTCGTTGAGCAAGGAGTAGCTCTTGTCTATTCCATATTTGGCTTAAGGAACTTTATCTGTGCTCATTTCAATCTCTGGTTTTATGCAGCACCCCAACTCACCTTTCCTCTTAAGCAAGCATAAGTTGGTTTTCTAAATTTGAGACCCTGTTCTGTTTTGGAATTCAGTTCCTGTGTAGCCAAGTTTACATTCCGTGTATTAGTGATATCTTATGATGTTTCTTTTTCTGTGTGACTTATTTCAGTTAGAATCATCGTACCTGAATCCACTCATTATGCTGCTACGGGCCTGATGACATAGATTTCATTGCTGAGTGATACTGCATTGTACGTAAGTACCACAAGTTCTTTATCCATTTTTCACTTTCTGTGATATTGAACTTGTACAGTAAACGAGGTTCTTGTAAACAGAGGCGTCCCAAACTTTGGGGTGGCTGTGTCTTTTTGATTTTAATTTCCCTAAGCTATAGGACCATAAGTGGAAGTGCCCTAGGCTCTGTTGCTTTGTTTTTTAGATGTTTCAGGAAACACCATACACTTCTCCCGAGTGTCTGTTGGCAATTTACATCCCGCCCATCAGCATAACAAGGCTCCCAGTTCTCCATGGCCTGTCCTGCCTTTCTGGATTTTACACTTTTTTCAGATGGCCCTTTTGACAGGGGGGAAGTGAGACTTCATTGTAGTGCAGATTTCCTTTGCAAGTTTGCTTGGTTGGCCAAAAAGAGCGTATGCGTTTTTTCCTGAATATATTCAGGAAAAAACGCATACGCCCTTTTTGGCCAAGTGCATCATTGTGGACGTTCTGCCTCTTTTCCTATGCTTTCAATGCAATTCCAGTCTACCTCCTGAAATCGGTTTCCTGCAATTCTGCCCCACTTTCATGTCCTCTTGGCAGCCTTACTTCAGTATATTTTTGGACGATAGCTGTCATTTATAACTCTGCAGGTTTGTGAATTACAGTGCCCCTGAGTTCCTTTCTTCAACTCGCTTTCTTGTGACCTGGCCGCAACACCGCAGGATGGCTTCAGGCCCTAATCTGGTTCGGGCACGGCACGCTGAGCCTTTGGTTAATTCCTATTCCTGGTGGGAAATGAGAGTTAAATTTGCCCGTCCAGACACCTCCAGCTAGTCTCTCATTGGTTCTCGCTATTCCTGTTCATTTTCCGCAGAAATTGCAAACTGGGCCAAACAGGAGGTTAAAGGGACTGACTCTCCATGTTGGGAGAGTGTTAGTAAAGCGTCTGGAATGTTGCACCCGAGTACCAGGGGAGAAAAACTGAGACATATGTGAACACGTCTCCCGTTCACACGGTTGATCATACTCTGGGTTCCACATGCATGTTTTAGCTGAAGGAAGAATATCTTAAACGTGTGTAGTTGAAACCCTTGGAATGGGTACCATGCAATATGATTTCAAAGGGTCTTCATTTGCTCACTGAACCTCTCCAATCCTATCACTGCTGCGTTTATGCCCCTGTACACACGCTTGATTCTCTTTTGGAGACATAGCAATCCATAGGTTTTAAGATACTTACTAGTCAGGTACATTCTTAGGCGTTTAATATGGGGTGTTGAGTCCATTTCGTTGAGCAAGGAGTAGCTCTTGTCTATTCCTTATTTGGCTTAAGGAACTTTATCTGTGCTCATTTCAATCTCTGGTTTTATGCAGCACCCCAACTCACCTTTCCCCTTAAGCAAGCATAAGTTGATTTTCTAAATTTGAGACCCTGTTCTGTTCTGTAATTCAGTTCCTGTGTAGCCAAGTTTACATTCCGTGTATTACTGATATCTTATGATGTTTCTTTTTCTCTGTGACTTATTTCAGTTAGAATCATCATACCTGAATCCACTCATTGTGCTGCTAAGGGCCTGATGACATAGATTTCATTGCTGAGTGATATTGCTTTGTAAGTAAATACCACAACTTCTTTATCCATTTTTCACTTTCTGCGTTGTTGAACTTGTACTGTAAACAAGGTTCTTGTAAACAGAGGCGTCCCAAACTTTGGGGTGGCTGTGTCTTTTTGATTTTAATTTCCCTAAGCTATAGGACCATAAGTGGAAGTGCCCTAGGCTCTGTTGCTTTGTTTTTTAGATGTTTCAGGAAACACCATACACTTCTCCCGAGTGTCTGTTGGCAATTTACATCCCGCCCATCAGCATAACAAGGCTCCCAGTTCTCCATGGCCTGTCCTGCCTTTCTGGATTTTACACTTTTTTCAGATAGCCCTTTTGACTGGGGGGAAGTGAGACTTCATTGTAGTGCAGATTTCCTTTGCAAGCTTGCTTGGTTGGCCAAAAAGGGCGTATGCGTTTTTTCCTGAATATATTCAGGAAAAAACGCATACGCCCTTTTTGGCCAAGTGCATCATTGTGGACGTTCTGCCTCTTTTCCTATGCTTTCAATGCAATTCCAGTCTACCTCCTGAAATCGGTTTCCTGCAATTCTGCCCCGCTTTCAAGTCCTCTTGGCAGCCTTACTTCAGTATATTTTTGGATGATAGCTGTCATTTATAACTTTGCAGGTTTGTGAATTACAGTGCCCCTGAGCTCCTTTCTTCAACTCGCTTTCTTGTGACCTGGCTGCAACACCGCAGGATGGCTTCAGGCCCTAATCTGTTTCCGGCACGGCACGCTGAGCCTTTGGTTAATTCCTCTTCCTGGTGGGAAATGAGAGTTAAATTTGCCCGTCCAGACACCTCCAGCTAGTCTCTCATTGGTTCTCGCTATTCCTGTTCATCTTCCGCAGAAATTGCAAACTGGGCCAAACGGGAGGTTAAAGGGACTGACTCTCCAAGTCGGGAGAGTGTTAGTAAAGCGTCTGGAATGTTGCCCCTGAGTACCAGGGTACGAAAACTGAGACATATTTGAACACGTTTCCCGATCACATGGTTGATCATACTCTAGGTTCCACATGCATGTTTTAGCTGAAGGAAGAATACCTTAAACGTGGGTAGTTGAAACCCGTGGAATGGGTACCATGCAATATGACTTCAAAGGGTCTTCATTTGCTCAGTGAACCTCTCCAATCTTATCACTGCTGCGTTTATGCCCCTGTACACATGCTTGATTCTCTTTCGGAGACATAGCAATCCATAGGTTTTAAGATACTTACTAGTCAGGTACATTCTTAGGCGTTTAATATGGGGTGTTGAGTCCATTTCGTTGAGCAAGGAGTAGCTCTTGTCTATTCCATATTTGGCTTAAGGAACTTTATCTGTGCTCATTTCAATCTCTGGTTTTATGCAGCACCCCAACTCACCTTTTCCCTTAAGCAAGCATAAGTTGGTTTTCTAAATTTGAGACCCTGTTCTGTTCTGTAATTCAGTTCCTGTGTAGCCAAGTTTACATTCCGTGTATTACTGATATCTTATGATGTTTCTTTTTCTGTGTGACTTATTTCAGTTAGTATCATCATACCTGAATCCACTCATTGTGCTGCTAAGGGCCTGATGACATAGATTTCATTGCTGAGTGATATTGCTTTGTAAGTAAATACCACAACTTCTTTATCCATTTTTCACTTTCTGCGATGTTGAACTTCTACTGTAAACAAGGTTCTTGTAAACAGAGGCGTCCCAAACTTTGGGGTGGCTGTGTCTTTTTGATTTTAATTTCCCTAAGCTATAGGACCATAAGTGGAAGTGCCCTAGGCTCTGTTGCTTTGTTTTTTAGATGTTTCAGGAAACACCATACACTTCTCCCGAGTTTCTGTTGGCAATTTACATCCCGCCCATCAGCATAACAAGGCTCCCAGTTCTCCATGGCCTGTCCTGCCTTTCTGGATTTTACACTTTTTTCAGATGGCCCTTTTGACCGGGGGGAAGTGAGACTTCATTGTAGTGCAGATTTCCTTTGCAAGCTTGCTTGGTTGGCCAAAAAGGGCGTATGCGTTTTTTCCTGAATATATTCAGGAAAAAACGCATACGCCCTTTTTGGCCAAGTGCATCATTGTGGACGTTCTGCCTCTTTTCCTATGCTTTCAATGCAATTCCAGTCTACCTCCTGAAATCGGTTTCCTGCAATTCTGCCCCGCTTTCAAGTCCTCTTGGCAGCCTTACTTCAGTATATTTTTGGACGATAGCTGTCATTTATAACTCTGCAGGTTTGTGAATTACAGTGCCCCGAGCTCCTTTCTTCAACTCGCTTTCTTGTGACCTGGCCGCAACACCGCAGGATGGCTTCAGGCCCTAAACTGGTTCCGGCATGGCACGCTGAGCCTTTGGTTGTTTCCTCTTCCTGGTGGGAAATGAGAGTTAAATTTGCCCGTCCAGACACCTCCAGCTAGTCTCTCATTGGTTCTCCCTATTCCTGTTCATCTTCCGCAGAAATTGCAAACTGGTCCAAACAGGAGATTAAAGGCGCTGACTCTCCAAGTGGGGAGAGTGTTAGTGAAGCGTCTTGAATGTTGCACCCGAGTACCAGGGGAGGGAAACTGAGACATATTTGAACACGTCTCCCGTTCACACGGTTGATCATACTCTGGGTTCCACATGCATGTTTTAGCTGAAGGAAGAATACTTTAAACCTGGGTAGTTGAAACCCGTGGAATGGGTACCATGCAATATGACTTCAAAGGGTCTTCGTTTGCTCACCGAACCTCTCCAATCCTATCACTGCTGCGTTTATGCCCCTGTACACACGCTTGATTCTCTTTTGGAGACATAGCAATCCATAGGTTTTAAGATACTTACTAGTCAGGTACATTCTTAGGCATTTAATATGGGGTGTTGAGTCCATTTCGTTGAACAAGGAGTAGCTCTTGTCTATTCCATATGTGGCTTAAGGAACTTTATCTGTGCTCATTTCAATCTCTGGTTTTATGCAGCACCCCAACTCACCTTTCCCCTTAAGCAAGCATAAGTTGGTTTTCTAAATTTGAGACCCTGTTCTGTTTTGGAATTCAGTTCCTGTGTAGCCAAGTTTACATTCCGTGTATTAGTGATATCTTATGATGTTTCTTTTTCTGTGTGACTTATTTCAGTTAGAATCATCGTACCTGAATCCACTCATTATGCTGCTACGGGCCTGATGACATAGATTTCATTGCTGAGTGATACTGCATTGTACGTAAGTACCACAAGTTCTTTATCCATTTTTCACTTTCTGTGATATTGAACTTGTACGGTAAACGAGGTTCTTGTAAACAGAGGCGTCCCAAACTTTGGGGTGGCTGTGTCTTTTTGATTTTAATTTCCCTAAGCTATAGGACCATAAGTGGAAGTGCCCTAGGCTCTGTTGCTTTGTTTTTTAGATGTTTCAGGAAACACCATACACTTCTCCCGAGTGTCTGTTGGCAATTTACATCCCGCCCATCAGCATAACAAGGCTCCCAGTTCTCCATGGCCTGTCCTGCCTTTCTGGATTTTATACTTTTTTCAGATGGCCCTTTTGACCGGGGGGAAGTGAGACTTCATTGTAGTGCAGATTTCCTTTGCAAGTTTGCTTGGTTGGCCAAAAAGGGCGTATGCGTTTTTTCCTGAATATATTCAGGAAAAAACGCATACGCACTTTTTGGCCAAGTGCATCATTGTGGACGTTCTGCCTCTTTTCCTATGCTTTCAATGCAATTCCAGTCTACCTCCTGAAATCGGTTTCCTGCAATTCTGCCCCGCTTTCAAGTCCTCTTGGCAGCCTTACTTCAGTATATTTTTGGACGATAGCTGTCATTTATAACTCTGCAGGTTTGTGAATTACAGTGCCCCTGAGCTCCTTTCTTCAACTCGCTTTCTTTTGAGCTGGCCGCAACACCGCAGGATGGCTTCAGGCCCTAATCTGGTTCCGGCACGGCACGCTGAGCCTTTGGTTAATTCCTCTTCCTGGTGGGAAATGAGAGTTAAATTTGCCCGTCCAGACACCTCCAGCTATTCTCTCATTGGTTCTCGCTATTCCTGTTCATCTTCCGCAGAAATTGCAAACTGGGCCAAACAGGAGGTTAAAGGGACTGACTCTCCAAGTCGGGAGAGTGTTAGTAAAGCATCTGGAATGTTGCACCCGAGTACCAGGGTAGGAAAACTGAGACATTTTTGAACACGTCCCCCGTTCACACGGTTGGTCATACTCTGGGTTCCACATGCATGTTTTAGCTGAAGGAAGAATACCTTAAACCTGGAGAGTTGAGACCCGTGTAATGGGTACCATGCAATATGACTTCAAAGGGTCTTCATTTGCTCACCGAACCTCTCCAATCCTATCACTGCTGCGTTTATGCCCCTGTACACACGCTTGATTCTCTTTCAGAGACATAGCAATCCATAGGTTTTAAGATACTTACTATTCAGGAACATGCTTAGGCGTTTAATATGGGGTGTTGAGTCCATTTCGTTGAGCAAGCAGTAGCTCTAGTCTATTCCATATTTGGCTTAAGGAACTTTATCTGTGCTCATTTCAATCTCTGGTTTTATGCAGCACCCCAACTCACCTTTCCCCTTAAGTAAGCATAAGTTGGTTTTCTAAATTTGAGACCCTGTTCTGTTTTGGAATTCAGTTCCTGTGTAGCCAAGTTTACATTCCGTGTATTAGTGATATCTTATGATGTTTCTTTTTCTGTGTGACTTATTTCAGTTAGAATCATCGTACCTGAATCCACTCATTATGCTGCTACGGGCCTGATGACATAGATTTCATTGCTGAGTGATACTGCATTGTACGTAAGTACCACAAGTTCTTTATCCATTTTTCACTTTCTGTGATATTGAACTTGTACGGTAAACGAGGTTCTTGTAAACAGAGGCGTCCCAAACTTTGGGGTGGCTGTGTCTTTTTGATTTTAATTTCCCTAAGCTATAGGACCATAAGTGGAAGTGCCCTAGGCTCTGTTGCTTTGTTTTTTAGATGTTTCAGGAAACACCATACACTTCTCCCGAGTTTCTGTTGGCAATTTACATCCAGCCCATCAGCATAACAAGGCTCCCAGTTCTCCATGGCCTGTCCTGCCTTTCTGGATTTTACACTTTTTTCAGATGGCCCTTTTGACCGGGGGGAAGTGAGACTTCATTGTAGTGCAGATTTCTTTGCAAGTTTGCTTGGTTGGCCAAAATGGGCGTATGCGTTTTTTCCTGAATATATTCAGGAAAAAACGCATACGCCCTTTTTGGCCAAGTGCATCATTGTGGACGTTCTGCCTCTTTTCCTATGCTTTCAATGCAATTCCAGTCTACCTCCTGAAATCGGTTTCCTGCAATTCTGCCCCGCTTTCAAGTCCTCTTGGCAGCCTTACTTCAGTATATTTTTGGACTATAGCTGTCATTTATAACTCTGCAGGTTTGTGAATTACAGTGCCCCTGAGCTCCTTTCTTCAACTCGCTTTCTGGTGACCTGGCCGCAACACCGCAGGATGGCTTCAGGCCCTAAACTGTTTCCGGCATGGCACGCTGAGCCTTTGGTTGTTTCCTCTTCCTGGTGGGAAATGAGAGTTAAATTTGCCCGTCCAGACACCTCCAGCTAGTCTCTCATTGGTTCTCGCTATTCCTGTTCATCTTCCGCAGAAATTGCAAACTGGGCCAAACAGGAGGTTAAAGGGACTGACTCTCCAAGTCGGGAGAGTGTTAGTAAAGCGTCTGGAATGTTGCACCCGAGTACCAGGGTACGAAAACTGAGACATATTTGAACACGTCTCCCGATCACATGGTTGATCATACACTAGCTTCCACATGCATGTTTTAGCTGAAGGAAGAATACCTTAAACCTGGGTAGTTGAAACCCGTGGAAATGGTACCATGCAGTATGACTTCAAAGGTTCTTCATTTTCTCACCGAACCTCTCCAATCCTATCACTGCTGGGTTTATGCCCCTGTACACATGCTTGATTCTCTTTCGGAGACATAGCAATCCATAGGTTTTAAGATACTTACTAGTCAGGTACATTCTTAGGCGTTTAATATGCGGTGTTGAGTCCATTTCCTTGAGCAAGGAGTAGCTCTTGTCTATTCCATATTTGGCTTAAGGAACTTTATCTGTGCTCATTTCAATCTCTGGTTTTATGCAGCACCCCAACTCACCTTTTCCCTTAAGCAAGCATAAGTTGGTTTTCTAAATTTGAGACCCTGTTCTGTTCTGTAATTCAGTTACTGTGTAGCCAAGTTTACATTCCGTGTATTACTGATATCTTATGATGTTTCTTTTTCTGTGTGACTTATTTCAGTTAGAATCATCGTACCTGAATCCACTCATTATGCTTCTACGGGCCTGATGACATAGATTTCATTGCTGAGTGATACTGCATTGTACGTAAGTACCACAAGTTCTTTATCCATTTTTCACTTTCTGTGATATTGAACTTGTACGGTAAACGAGGTTCTTGTAAACAGAGGCGTCCCAAACTTTGGGGTGGCTGTGTCTTTTTGATTTTAATTTCCCTAAGCTATAGGACCATAAGTGGAAGTGCCCTAGGCTCTGTTGCTTTGTTTTTTAGATGTTTCAGGAAACACCATACACTTCTCCCGAGTGTCTGTTGGCAATTTACATCCCGCCCATCAACATAACAAGGCTCCCAGTTCTCCATGGCCTGTCCTGCCTTTCTGGATTTTACACTTTTTGCAGATGGCCCTTTTGACCGGGGGGAAGTGAGACTTCATTGTAGTGCAGATTTCCTTTGCAAGTTTGCTTGGTTGGCCAAAAAGGGCGTATGCGTTTTTTCCTGAATATATTCAGGAAAAAACGCATACGCCCTTTTTGGCCAAGTGCATCATTGTGGACGTTCTACCTCTTTTCCTATGCTTTCAATGCAATTCCAGTCTACCTCCTGAAATCGGTTTCCTGCAATTCTGCCCCGCTTTCAAGTCCTCTTGGCAGCCTTACTTCAGTATATTTTTGGACGATAGCTGTCATTTATAACTTTGCAGGTTTGTGAATTACAGTGCCCCTGAGCTCCTTTCTTCAACTCGCTTTCTTGTGACCTGGCTGCAACACCGCAGGATGGCTTCAGGCCCTAATCTGTTTCCGGCACGGCACGCTGAGCCTTTGGTTAATTCCTCTTCCTGGTGGGAAATGAGAGTTAAATTTGCCCGTCCAGACACCTCCAGCTAGTCTCTCATTGGTTCTCCCTATTCCTGTTCATCTTCCGCAGAAATTGCAAACTGGGCCAAACGGGAGGTTAAAGGGACTGACTCTCCAAGTCGGGAGAGTGTTAGTAAAGCGTCTGGAATGTTGCCCCTGAGTACCAGGGTACGAAAACTGAGACATATTTGAACACGTTTCCCGATCACATGGTTGATCATACTCTAGGTTCCACATGCATGTTTTAGCTGAAGGAAGAATACCTTAAACGTGGGTAGTTGAAACCCGTGGAATGGGTACCATGCAATATGACTTCAAAGGGTCTTCATTTGCTCAGTGAACCTCTCCAATCTTATCACTGCTGCGTTTATGCCCCTGTACACATGCTTGATTCTCTTTCGGAGACATAGCAATCCATAGGTTTTAAGATACTTACTAGTCAGGTACATTCTTAGGCGTTTAATATGGGGTGTTGAGTCCATTTCGTTGAGCAAGGAGTAGCTCTTGTCTATTCCATATTTGGCTTAAGGAACTTTATCTGTGCTCATTTCAATCTCTGGTTTTATGCAGCACCCCAACTCACCTTTTCCCTTAAGCAAGCATAAGTTGGTTTTCTAAATTTGAGACCCTGTTCTGTTCTGTAATTCAGTTCCTGTGTAGCCAAGTTTACATTCCGTGTATTACTGATATCTTATGATGTTTCTTTTTCTGTGTGACTTATTTCAGTTAGTATCATCATACCTGAATCCACTCATTGTGCTGCTAAGGGCCTGATGACATAGATTTCATTGCTGAGTGATATTGCTTTGTAAGTAAATACCACAACTTCTTTATCCATTTTTCACTTTCTGCGATGTTGAACTTCTACTGTAAACAAGGTTCTTGTAAACAGAGGCGTCCCAAACTTTGGGGTGGCTGTGTCTTTTTGATTTTAATTTCCCTAAGCTATAGGACCATAAGTGGAAGTGCCCTAGGCTCTGTTGCTTTGTTTTTTAGATGTTTCAGGAAACACCATACACTTCTCCCGAGTGTCTGTTGGCAATTTACATCCCGCCCATCAGCATAACAAGGCTCCCAGTTCTCCATGGCCTGTCCTGCCTTTCTGGATTTTACGCTTTTTTCAGATGGCCCTTTTGACCGGGGGGAAGTGAGACTTCATTGTAGTGCAGATTTCCTTTGCAAGCTTGCTTGGTTGGCCAAAAAGGGCATATGCGTTTTTTCCTGAATATATTCAGGAAAAAACGCATACGCCCTTTTTGGCCAAGTGCATCATTGTGGACGTTCTGCCTCTTTTCCTATGCTTTCAATGCAATTCCAGTCTACCTCCTGAAATCGGTTTCCTGCAATTCTGCCCCGCTTTCACGTCCTCTTGGCAGCCTTACTTCAGTATATTTTTGGACGATAGCTGTCATTTATAACTCTGCAGGTTTGTGAATTACAGTGCCCCGAGCTCCTTTCTTCAACTCGCTTTCTTGTGACCTGGCCGCAACACCGCAGGATGGCTTCAGGCCCTAAACTGGTTCCGGCATGGCTCGCTGAGCCTTTGGTTGTTTCCTCTTCCTGGTGGGAAATGAGAGTTAAATTTGCCCGTCCAGACACCTCCAGCTAGTCTCTCATTGGTTCTCCCTATTCCTGTTCATCTTCCGCAGAAATTGCAAACTGGGCCAAACAGGAGATTAAAGGCGCTGACTCTCCAAGTGGGGAGAGTGTTAGTGAAGCGTCTGGAATGTTGCACCCGAGTACCAGGGGAGGAAAACTGAGACATATTTGAACACATCTCCCGTTCACACGGTTGATCATACTCTGGGTTCCACATGCATGTTTTAGCTGAAGGAAGAATAACATAAACCTGGGTAGTTAAAACCCGTGGAATGGGTACCATGCAATATGACTTCAAAGGGTCTGCATTTGCTCACCGAACCTCTCCAATCCTATCACTGCTGCGTTTATGCCCCTGTACACACGCTTGATTCTCTTTTGGAGACATAGCAATCCATAGGTTTTAAGATACTTACTAGTCAGGTACATTCTTAGGCGTTTAATATGAGGTGTTGAGTCCATTTCGTTGAGCAAGGAGTAGCTCTTGTCTATTCCATATTTGGCTTAAGGAACTTTATCTGTGCTCATTTCAATCTCTGGTTTTATGCAGCACCCCAACTCACCTTTCCCCTTAAGCAAGCATAAGTTGGTTTTCTAAATTTGAGACCCTGTTCTGTTTTGGAATTCAGTTCCTGTGTAGCCCAGTTTACATTCCGTGTATTAGTGATATCTTATGATGTTTCTTTTTCTGTGTGACTTATTTCAGTTAAAATCATCGAACCTGAATCCACTTATTATGCTGCTACGGGCCTGATGACATAGATTTCATTGCTGAGTGATACTGCATTGTACGTAAGTACCACAAGTTCTTTATCCATTTTTCACTTTCTGTGATATTGAACTTGTACGGTAAACGAGGTTCTTGTAAACAGAGGCGTCCCAAACTTTGGGGTGGCTGTGTCTTTTTGATTTTAATTTCCCTAAGCTATAGGACCATAAGTGGAAGTGCCCTAGGCTCTGTTGCTTTGTTTTTTAGATGTTTCAGGAAACACCATACACTTCTCCCGAGTGTCTGTTGGCAATTTACATCCCGCCAATAGCATAACAAGGCTCCCAGTTCTCCATGGCCTGTCCTGCCTTTCTGGATTTTACACTTTTTTCAGATGGCCCTTTTGACCGGGGGGAAGTGAGACTTCATTGTAGTGCAGATTTCCTTTGCAAGTTTGCTTGGTTGGCCAAAAAGGGCGTATGCGTTTTTTCCTGAATATATTCAGGAAAAAACGCATACGCCCTTTTTGGCCAAGTGCATCATTGTGGACGTTCTGCCTCTTTTCCTATGCTTTCAATGCAATTCCAGTCTACCTCCTGAAATCGGTTTCCTGCAATTCTGCCCCGCTTTCAAGTCCTCTTGGCAGCCTTACTTCAGTATATTTTTGGACGATAGCTGTCATTTATAACTCTGCAGGTTTGTGAATTACAGTGTCCCTGAGCTCCTTTCTTCAACTCGCTTTCTTGTGACCTGGCCGCAACACCGCAGGATGGCTTCAGGCCCTAATCTGGTTCCGGCACGGCATGATGAGCCTTTGGTTAATTCCTCTTCCTGGTGGGAAATGAGAGTTAAATTTGCCCGTCCAGACACCTCCAGCTAGTCTCTCATTGGTTCTCCCTATTCCTGTTCATCTTCCGCAGAAATTGCAAACTGGGCCAAACAGGAGTTTAAAGGCGCTGACTCTCCAAGTGGGGAGAGTGTTAGTAAAGCGTCTGGAATGTTTCACCCGAGTACCAGGGGAGGAAAACTGAGACATATTTGAACACGTCTCCCGATCACATGGTTGATCATACTCTGGGTTCCACATGCATGTTTTAGCTGAAGGAAGAATACTTTAAACCTGGGTAGTTGAAACCCGTGGAATGGGTACCATGCAATATGACTTCAAAGGGTCTTCATTTGCTCACCGAACCTCTCCAATCCTATCACTGCTGCGTTTATGCCCCCGTACACACGCTTGATTCTCTTTTGGAGACATAGCAATCCATAGGTTTTAAGATACTTACTAGTCAGGTACATTCTTAGGCGTTTAATATGGGGTGTTGAGTCCATTTCGTTGAGCAAGGAGTAGCTCTTGTCTATTCCATATTTGGCTTAAGGAACTTTATCTGTGCTCATTTCAATCTCTGGTTTTATGCAGCACCCCAACTCACCTTTCCCCTTAAGCAAGCATAAGATGGTTTTCTAAATTTGAGACCCTGTTCTGTTTTGGAATTCAGTTCCTGTGTAGCCAAGTTTACATTCCGTGTATTAGTGATATCTTATGATGTTTCTTTTGCTGTGTGACTTATTTCAGTTAGAATCATCGTACCTGAATCCACTCATTATGCTGCTACGGGCCTGATGACATAGATTTCATTGCTGAGTGATACTGCATTGTACGTAAGTACCACAAGTTCTTTATCCATTTTCCACTTTCTGTGATATTGAACTTGTACGGTAAACGAGGTTCTTGTAAACAGAGGCGTCCCAAACTTTGGGGTGGCTGTGTCTTTTTGATTTTAATTTCCCTAAGCTATAGGACCATAAGTGGAAGTGCCCTAGGCTCTGTTGCTTTGTTTTTTAGATGTTTCAGGAAACACCATACACTTCTCCCGAGTGTCTGTTGGCAATTTACATCCCGCCCATCAGCATAACAAGGCTCCCAGTTCTCCATGGCCTGTCCTGCCTTTCTGGATTTTACACTTTTTTCAGATGGCCCTTTTGACCGGGGGGAAGTGAGACTTCATTGTAGTGCAGATTTCCTTTGTAAGTTTGCTTGGTTGGCCAAAAAGGGCGTATGCGTTTTTTCCTGAATATATTCAGGAAAAAACGCATACGCCCTTTTTGGCCAAGTGCATCATTGTGGACGTTCTGCCTCTTTTCCTATGCTTTCAATGCAATTCCTGTCTACCTCCTGAAATCGGTTTCCTGCAATTCTGCCCCGCTTTCAAGTCCTCTTGGCAGCCTTACTTCAGTATATTTTTGGACGATAGCTGTCATTTATAACTCTGCAGGTTTGTGAATTACAGTGCCCCTGAGCTCCTTTCTTCAACTCGCTTTCTTGTGACCTGGCCGCAACACCGCAGGATGGCTTCAGGCCCTAATCTGGTTCCGGCACGGCACGCTGAGCCTTTGGTTAATTCCTCTTCCTGGTGGGAAATGAGAGTTAAATTTGCCCGTCCAGACACCTCCAGCTAGTCTCTCATTGGTTCTCGCTATTCCTGTTCATCTTCCGCAGAAATTGCAAACTGGGCCAAACAGGAGGTTAAAGGGACTGACTCTCCATGTCGGGAGAGTGTTAGTAAAGCATCTGGAATGTTGCACCCGAGTACCAGGGGAGGAAAACTGAGACATATTTGAACACGTCTCCCGTTCACACGGTTGATCATACTCTAGGTTCCACATGCATGTTTTAGCTGAAGGCAGAATACCTTAAACCTGCAGAGTTGAGACCCGTGGAATGGGTACCATGCAATATGACTTCAAAGGGTCTTCGTTTGCTCACCGAACCTCTCCAATCCTATCACTGCTGCGTTTATGCCCCTGTACACACGCTTGATTCTCTTTCGGAGACATAGCAATCCATAGGTTTTAAGATACTTACTAGTCAGGTACATTCTTAGGCATTTAATATGGGGTGTTGAGTCCATTTCGTTGAGCAAGGAGTAGCTCTTGTCTATTCCATATGTGGCTTAAGGAACTTTATCTGTGCTCATTTCAATCTCTGGTTTTATGCAGCACCCCAACTCACCTTTCCCCTTAAGCAAGCATAAGTTGGTTTTCTAAATTTGAGACCCTGTTCTGTTTTGGAATTCAGTTCCTGTGTAGCCAAGTTTACATTCCGTGTATTAGTGATATCTTATGATGTTTCTTTTTCTGTGTGACTTATTTCAGTTAGAATCATCGTACCTGAATCCACTCATTATGCTGCTACGGGCCTGATGACATAGATTTCATTGCTGAGTGATACTGCATTGTACGTAAGTACCACAAGTTCTTTATCCATTTTTCACTTTCTGTGATATTGAACTTGTACGGTAAACGAGGTTCTTGTAAACAGAGGCGTCCCAAACTTTGGGGTGGCTGTGTCTTTTTGATTTTAATTTCCCTAAGCTATAGGACCATAAGTGGAAGTGCCCTAGGCTCTGTTGCTTTGTTTTTTAGATGTTTCAGGAAACACCATACACTTCTCCCGAGTGTCTGTTGGCAATTTACATCCCGCCCATCAGCATAACAAGGCTCCCAGTTCTCCATGGCCTGTCCTGCCTTTCTGGATTTTATACTTTTTTCAGATGGCCCTTTGGACCGGGGGGAAGTGAGACTTCATTGTAGTGCAGATTTCCTTTGCAAGTTTGCTTGGTTGGCCAAAATGGGCGTATGCGTTTTTTCCTGAATATATTCAGGAAAAAACGCATACGCCCTTTTTGGCCAAGTGCATCATTGTGGACGTTCTGCCTCTTTTCCTATGCTTTCAATGCAATTCCAGTCTACCTCCTGAAATCGGTTTCCTGCAATTCTGCCCCGCTTTCAAGTCCTCTTGGCAGCCTTACTTCAGTATATTTTTGGACTATAGCTGTCATTTATAACTCTGCAGGTTTGTGAATTACAGTGCCCCTGAGCTCCTTTCTTCAACTCGCTTTCTGGTGACCTGGCCGCAACACCGCAGGATGGCTTCAGGCCCTAAACTGGTTCCGGCATGGCACGCTGAGCCTTTGGTTGTTTCCTCTTCCTGGTGGGAAATGAGAGTTAAATTTGCCCGTCCAGACACCTCCAGCTAGTCTCTCATTGGTTCTCCCTATTCCTGTTCATCTTCCGCAGAAATTGCAAACTGGGCCAAACGGGAGGTTAAAGGGACTGACTCTCCAAGTCGGGAGAGTGTTAGTAAAGCGTCTGGAATGTTGCCCCTGAGTACCAGGGTACGAAAACTGAGACATATTTGAACACGTTTCCCGATCACATGGTTGATCATACTCTAGGTTCCACATGCATGTTTTAGCTGAAGGAAGAATACCTTAAACGTGGGTAGTTGAAACCCGTGGAATGGGTACCATGCAATATGACTTCAAAGGGTCTTCATTTGCTCAGTGAACCTCTCCAATCTTATCACTGCTGCGTTTATGCCCCTGTACACATGCTTGATTCTCTTTCGGAGACATAGCAATCCATAGGTTTTAAGATACTTACTAGTCAGGTACATTCTTAGGCGTTTAATATGGGGTGTTGAGTCCATTTCATTGAGCATGGAGTAGCTCTTGTCTATTCCATATTTGGCTTAAGGAACTTTATCTGTGCTCATTTCAATCTCTGGTTTTATGCAGCACCCCAACTCACTTTTCCCCTTAAGCAAGCATAAGATGGTTTTCTAAATTTGAGACCCTGTTCTGTTTTGGAATTCAGTTCCTGTGTAGCCAAGTTTACATTCCGTGTATTACTGATATCTTATGATGTTTCTTTTTCTGTGTGACTTATTTCAGTTAGTATCATCATACCTGAATCCACTTATTGTGCTGCTAAGGGCCTGATGACATAGATTTCATTGCTGAGTGATATTGCTTTGTAAGTAAATACCACAACTTCTTTATCCATTTTTCACTTTGTGCGATGTTGAACTTCTACTGTAAACAAGGTTCTTGTAAACAGAGGCGTCCCAAACTTTGGGGTGGCTGTGTCTTTTTGATTTTAATTTCCCTAAGCTATAGGACCATAAGTGGAAGTGCCCTAGGCTCTGTTGCTTTGTTTTTTAGATGTTTCAGGAAACACCATACACTTCTCCCGAGTGTCTGTTGGCAATTTACATCCCGCCCATCAGCATAACAAGGCTCCCAGTTCTCCATGGCCTGTCCTGCCTTTCTGGATTTTACGCTTTTTTCAGATGGCCCTTTTGACCGGGGGGAAGTGAGACTTCATTGTAGTGCAGATTTCCTTTGCAAGCTTGCTTGGTTGGCCAAAAAGGGCGTATGCGTTTTTTCCTGAATATATTCAGGAAAAAACGCATACGCCCTTTTTGGCCAAGTGCATCATTGTGGACGTTCTGCCTCTTTTCCTATGCTTTCAATGCAATTCCAGTCTACCTCCTGAAATCGGTTTCCTGCAATTCTGCCCCGCTTTCAAGTCCTCTTGGCAGCCTTACTTCAGTATATTTTTGGACGATAGCTGTCATTTATAACTCTGCAGGTTTGTGAATTACAGTGCCCCTGAGCTCCTTTCTTCAACTCGCTTTCTTGTGACCTGGCCGCAACACCGCAGGATGGTTTCAGGCCCTAAACTGGTTCCGGCATGGCACGCTGAGCCTTTGGTTGTTTCCTCTTCCTGGTGGGAAATGAGAGTTAAATTTGCCCGTCCAGACACCTCCAGCTAGTCTCTCATTGGTTCTCCCTATTCCTGTTCATCTTCCGCAGAAATTGCAAACTGGTCCAAACAGGAGATTAAAGGCGCTGACTCTCCAAGTGGGGAGAGTGTTAGTGAAGCGTCTTGAATGTTGCACCCGAGTACCAGGGGAGGGAAACTGAGACATATTTGAACACGTCTCCCGTTCACACGGTTGATCATACTCTGGGTTCCACATGCATGTTTTAGCTGAAGGAAGAATACCTTAAACCTGGAGAGTTGAGACCCGTGAAAAGGGTACCATGCAATATGACTTCAAAGGGTCTTCATTTGCTCACCGAACCTCTCCAATCCTATCACTGCTGCGTTTATGCCCCTGTACACACGCTTGATTCTCTTTTGGAGACATAGCAATCCATAGGTTTTAAGATACTTACTAGTCAGGTACATTCTTAGTCGTTTAATATGGGGTGTTGAGTGCATTTCGTTGAGCAAGGAGTAGCTCTTGTCTATTCCATATTTGGCTTAAGGAACATTATCTGTGCTCATTTCAATCTCTGGTTTTATGCAGCACCCCAACTCACCTTTCCCCTTAAGCAAGCATAAGTTGGTTTTCTAAATTTGAGACCCTGTTCTGTTCTGTAATTCAGTTTCTGTGTAGCCAAGTTTACATTCCGTGTATTAGTGATATCTTATGATGTTTCTTTTTCTGTGTGACTTATTTCAGTTAGACTCATCATACCTGAATCCACTCATTGTGCTGTTAAGGGCCTGATGACATAGATTTCAGTGCTGAATGATATTGCTTTGTAAATAAATACCACAACTTCTTTATCCATTTTTCACTTTCTGCGATGTTGAACTTGTACTGTAAACGAGGTTCTTGTAAACAGAGGCGTCCCAAACTTTGGGGTGGCTGTGTCTTTTTGATTTTAATTTCCCTAAGCTATAGGACCATAAGTGGAAGTGCCCTAGGCTCTGTTGCTTTGTTTTTTAGATGTTTCAGGAAACACCATACACTTCTCCCGAGTGTCTGTTGGCAATTTACATCCCGCCCATCAGCATAACAAGGCTCCCAGTTCTCCATGGCCTGTCCTGCCTTGCTGGATTTTACACTTTTTGCAGATGGCCCTTTTGACCGGGGGGAAGTGAGACTTCATTGTAGTGCAGATTTCCTTTGCAAGTTTGCTTGGTTGGCCAAAAAGGGCGTATGCGTTTTTTCCTGAATATATTCAGGAAAAAACGCATACGCCCTTTTTGGCCAAGTGCATCATTGTGGACGTTCTGCCTCTTTTCCTATGCTTTCAATGCAATTCCAGTCTACCTCCTGAAATCGGTTTCCTGCAATTCTGCCCCGCTTTCAAGTCCTCTTGGCAGCCTTACTTCAGTATATTTTTGGACGATAGCTGTCATTTATAACTTTGCAGGTTTGTGAATTACAGTGCCCCTGAGCTCCTTTCTTCAACTCGCTTTCTTGTGACCTGGCTGCAACACCGCAGGATGGCTTCAGGCCCTAATCTGTTTCCGGCACGGCACGCTGAGCCTTTGGTTAATTCCTCTTCCTGGTGGGAAATGAGAGTTAAATTTGCCCGTCCAGACACCTCCAGCTAGTCTCTCATTGGTTCTCGCTATTCCTGTTCATCTTCCGCAGAAATTGCAAACTGGGCCAAACGGGAGGTTAAAGGGACTGACTCTCCAAGTCGGGAGAGTGTTAGTAAAGCGTCTGGAATGTTGCCCCTGAGTACCAGGGTACGAAAACTGAGACATATTTGAACACGTTTCCCGATCACATGGTTGATCATACTCTAGGTTCCACATGCATGTTTTAGCTGAAGGAAGAATACCTTAAACGTGGGTAGTTGAAACCCGTGGAATGGGTACCATGCAATATGACTTCAAAGGGTCTTCATTTGCTCAGTGAACCTCTCCAATCTTATCACTGCTGCGTTTATGCCCCTGTACACATGCTTGATTCTCTTTCGGAGACATAGCAATCCATAGGTTTTAAGATACTTACTAGTCAGGTACATTCTTAGGCGTTTAATATGGGGTGTTGAGTCCATTTCGTTGAGCAAGGAGTAGCTCTTGTCTATTCCATATTTGGCTTAAGGAACTTTATCTGTGCTCATTTCAATCTCTGGTTTTATGCAGCACCCCAACTCACCTTTTCCCTTAAGCAAGCATAAGTTGGTTTTCTAAATTTGAGACCCTGTTCTGTTCTGTAATTCAGTTCCTGTGTAGCCAAGTTTACATTCCGTGTATTACTGATATCTTATGATGTTTCTTTTTCTGTGTGACTTATTTCAGTTAGTATCATCATACCTGAATCCACTTATTGTGCTGCTAAGGGCCTGATGACATAGATTTCATTGCTGAGTGATATTGCTTTGTAAGTAAATACCACAACTTCTTTATCCATTTTTCACTTTCTGCGATGTTGAACTTCTACTGTAAACAAGGTTCTTGTAAACAGAGGCGTCCCAAACTTTGGGGTGGCTGTGTCTTTTTGATTTTAATTTCCCTAAGCTATAGGACCATAAGTGGAAGTGCCCTAGGCTCTGTTGCTTTGTTTTTTAGATGTTTCAGGAAACACCATACACTTCTCCCGAGTGTCTGTTGGCAATTTACATCCCGCCCATCAGCATAACAAGGCTCCCAGTTCTCCATGGCCTGTCCTGCCTTTCTGGATTTTACGCTTTTTTCAGATGGCCCTTTTGACCGGGGGGAAGTGAGACTTCATTGTAGTGCAGATTTCCTTTGCAAGCTTGCTTGGTTGGCCAAAAAGGGCGTATGCGTTTTTTCCTGAATATATTCAGGAAAAAACGCATACGCCCTTTTTGGCCAAGTGCATCATTGTGGACGTTCTGCCTCTTTTCCTATGCTTTCAATGCAATTCCAGTCTACCTCCTGAAATCGGTTTCCTGCAATTCTGCCCCGCTTTCAAGTCCTCTTGGCAGCCTTACTTCAGTATATTTTTGGACGATAGCTGTCATTTATAACTCTGCAGGTTTGTGAATTACAGTGCCCCGAGCTCCTTTCTTCAACTCGCTTTCTTGTGACCTGGCCGCAACACCGCAGGATGGCTTCAGGCCCTAAACTGGTTCCGGCATGGCACGCTGAGCCTTTGGTTGTTTCCTCTTCTTGGTGGGAAATGAGAGTTAAATTTGCCCGTCCAGACACCTCCAGCTAGTCTCTCATTGGTTCTCCCTATTCCTGTTCATCTTCCGCAGAAATTGCAAACTGGTCCAAACAGGAGATTAAAGGCGCTGACTCTCCAAGTGGGGAGAGTGTTAGTGAAGCGTCTTGAATGTTGCACACGAGTACCAGGGGAGGGAAACTGAGACATATTTGAACACGTCTCCCGTTCACACGGTTGATCATACTCTGGGTTCCACATGCATGTTTTAGCTGAAGGAAGAATAACTTAAACCTGGGTAGTTAAAACCCGTGGAATGGGTACCATGCAATATGACTTCAAAGGGTCTTCATTTGCTCACCGAACCTCTCCAATCCTATCACTGCTGCGTTTATGCCCCTGTACACACGCTTGATTCTCTTTTGGAGACATAGCAATCCATAGGTTTTAAGATACTTACTAGTCAGGTACATTCTTAGTCGTTTAATATGGGGTGTTGAGTCCATTTCGTTGAGCAAGGAGTAGCTCTTGTCTATTCCATATTTGGCTTAAGGAACATTATCTGTGCTCATTTCAATCTCTGGTTTTATGCAGCACCCCAACTCACCTTTCCCCTTAAGCAAGCATAAGTTGGTTTTCTAAATTTGAGACCCTGTTCTGTTCTGTAATTCAGTTACTGTGTAGCCAAGTTTACATTCCGTGTATTAGTGATATCTTATGATGTTTCTTTTTCTGTGTGACTTATTTCAGTTAGACTCATCATACCTGAATCCACTCATTGTGCTGTTAAGGGCCTGATGACATAGATTTCAGTGCTGAATGATATTGCTTTGTAAGTAAATACCACAACTTCTTTATCCATTTTTCACTTTCTGCGATGTTGAACTTGTACTGTAAACGAGGTTCTTGTAAACAGAGCCGTTCCAAACTTCGGGATGGCTGTGTCTTTTTGATTTTAATTTCCCTAAGCTATAGGACCATAAGTGGAAGTGCCCTAGGCTCTGTTGCTTTGTTTTTTAGATGTTTCAGGAAACACCATACACTTCTCCCGAGTGTCTGTTGGCAATTTACATCCCGCCCATCAGCATAACAAGGCTCCCAGTTCTCCATGGCCTGTCCTGCCTTTCTGGATTTTACACTTTTTTCACATGGCCCTTTTGACCGGGGGGAAGTGAGACTTCATTGTAGTGCAGATTTCCTTTGCAAGCTTGCTTGGTTGGCCAAAAAGGGCGTATGCATTTTTTCCTGAATATATTCAGGAAAAAAACGCATACGCACTTTTTGGCCAAGTGCATCATTGTGGACGTTCTGCCTCTTTTCCTATGCTTTCAATGCAATTCCAGTCTACCTCCTGAAATCGGTTTCCTGCAATTCTGCCCCGCTTTCAAGTCCTCTTGGCAGCCTTACTTCAGTATATTTTTGGACGATAGCTGTCATTTATAACTCTGCAGGTTTGTGAATTACAGTGCCCCTGAGCTCCTTTCTTCAACTCGCTTTTTTGTGACCTGGCCTCAACACCGCACGATGGTTTCAGACCCTAATCTGGTTCCGGCACGGCACGCTGAGCCTTTGGTTAATTCCTCTTCCTGGTGGGAAATGAGAGTTAAATTTGCCCGTCCAGACACCTCCAGCTAGTCTCTCATTGGTTCTCCCTATTCCTGTTCATCTTCCGCAGAAATTGCAAACTGGGCCAAACAGGAGGTTAAAGGCGCTGACTCTCCAAGTGGGGAGAGTGTTAGTAAAGCGTCTGGAGTGTTGCACCCGAGTACCAGGGGAGGAAAACTGAGACATATTTGAACACGTCTACCGTTCACACGGTTGATCATACTCTGGGTTCCACATGCATGTTTTAGCTGAAGGAAGAATACCTTAAACCTGGAGAGTTGAGACCCGTGAAAAGGGTACCATGCAATATGACTTCAAAGGGTCTTCATTTACTCATCGAACTTCTCCAATCCTATCACTGCTGCGTTTATGCCCCTGTACACACTCTTGATTCTCTTTTGGAGACATAGCAATCCATAGGTTTTAAGATACTTAAGAGTCAGGTACATTCTTAGGCGTTTAATATGGGGTATTGAGTCCATTTCGTTGAGCAAGGAGTAGCTCTTGTCTATTCCTTATTTGGCTTAAGGAACTTTATCTGTGCTCATTTCAATCTCTGGTTTTATGCAGCACCCCAACTCACCTTTCCCCTTAAGCAAGCATAAGTTGGTTTTCTAAATTTGAGACCCTGTTCTGTTCTGTAATTCAGTTCCTGTGTAGCCAAGTTTACATTCCGTGTATTAGTGATATCTTATGATGTTTCTTTTTCTGTGTGACTTATTTCAGTTAGAATCATCGTACCTGAATCCACTCATTATGCTGCTACGGGCCTGATGACATAGATTTCATTGCTGAGTGATACTGCATTGTACGTAAGTACCACAAGTTCTTTATCCATTTTTCACTTTCTGTGATATTGAACTTGTACAGTAAACGAGGTTTTTGTAAACAGAGGCGTCCCAAACTTTGGGGTGGCTGTGTCTTTTTGATTTTAATTTCCCTAAGCTATAGGACCATAAGTGGAAGTGCCCTAGGCTCTGTTGCTTTGTTTTTTAGATGTTTCAGGAAACACCATACACTTCTCCCGAGTGTCTGTTGGCAATTTACATCCCGCCCATCAGCATAACAAGGCTCCCAGTTCTCCATGGCCTGTCCTGCCTTTCTGGATTTTACACTTTTTTCAGATGGCCCTTTTGACCGGGGGGAAGTGAGACTTCATTGTAGTGCAGATTTCCTTTGCAAGTTTGCTTGGTTGGCCAAAAAGGGCGTATGCGTTTTTTCCTGAATATATTCAGGAAAAAACGCATACGCCCTTTTTGGCCAAGTGCATCATTGTGGACGTTCTGCCTCTTTTCCTATGCTTTCAATGCAATTCCAGTCTACCTCCTGAAATCGGTTTCCTGCAATTCTGCCCCGCTTTCAAGTCCTCTTGGCAGCCTTACTTCAGTATATTTTTGGACGATAGCTGTCATTTATAACTCTGCACGTTTGTGAATTACAGTGCCCCTGAGCTCCTTTCTTCAACTCGCTTTCTTGTGACCTGGCCGCAACACCGCAGGATGGCTTCAGGCCCTAATCTGGTTCGGGCACGGCACGCTGAGCCTTTGGTTAATTCCTCTTCCTGGTGGGAAATGAGAGTTAAATTCGCCCGTCCAGACACCTCCAGCTAGTCTCTCATTGGTTCTCCCTATTCCTGTTCATCTTCCGCAGAAATTGGAAACTGGGCCAAACAGGAGGTTAAAGGCGCTGACTCTCCAAGTGGGGAGAGTGTTAGTAAAGCGTCTGTTATGTTTCACCCGAGTACCAGGGGAGGAAAACTGAGACATATTTGAACACGTCTCCCGATCACATGGTTGATCATACTCTGGGTTCCACATGCATGTTTTAGCTGAAGGAAGAATACTTTAAACCTGGGTAGTTGAAACCCGTGTAATGGGTACCATGCAATATGACTTCAAAGGGTCTTCATTTGCTCACCGAACCTCTCCAATCCTATCACTGCTGCGTTTATGCCCCTGTACACACGCTTGATTCTCTTTTGGAGACATAGCAATCCATAGGTTTTAAGATACTTACTAGTCAGGTACATTCTTAGGCGTTTAATATGGGGTGTTGAGTCCATTTCGTTGAGCAAGGAGTAGCTCTTGTCTATTCCATATTTGGCTTAAGGAACTTTATCTGTGCTCATTTCAATCTCTGGTTTTATGCAGCACCCCAACTCACTTTTCCCCTTAAGCAAGCATAAGATGGTTTTCTAAATTTGAGACCCTGTTCTGTTTTGGAATTCAGTTCCTGTGTAGCCAAGTTTACATTCCGTGTATTAGTGATATCTTATGATGTTTCTTTTTCTGTGTGACTTATTTCAGTTAGAATCATCGTACCTGAATCCACTTATTATGCTGCTACGGGCCTGATGACATAGATTTCATTGCTGAGTGATACTGCATTGTACGTAAGTACCACAAGTTCTTTATCCATTTTTCACTTTCTGTGATATTGAACTTGTACGGTAAACGAGGTTCTTGTAAACAGAGGCGTCCCAAACTTTGGGGTGGCTGTGTCTTTTTGATTTTAATTTCCCTAAGCTATAGGACCATAAGTGGAAGTGCCCTAGGCTCTGTTGCTTTGTTTTTTAGATGTTTCAGGAAACACCATACACTTCTCCCGAGTGTCTGTTGGCAATTTACATCCCGCCCATCAGCATAACAAGGCTCCCAGTTCTCCATGGCCTGTCCTGCCTTTCTGGATTTTACACTTTTTTCAGATGGCCCTTTTGACCGGGGGGAAGTGAGACTTCATTGTAGTGCAGATTTCCTTTGTAAGTTTGCTTGGTTGGCCAAAAAGGGCGTATGCGTTTTTTCCTGAATATATTCAGGAAAAAACGCATACGCCCTTTTTGGCCAAGTGCATCATTGTGGACGTTCTGCCTCTTTTCCTATGCTTTCAATGCAATTCCTGTCTACCTCCTGAAATCGGTTTCCTGCAATTCTGCCCCGCTTTCAAGTCCTCTTGGCAGCCTTACTTCAGTATATTTTTGGACGATAGCTGTCATTTATAACTCTGCAGGTTTGTGAATTACAGTGCCCCTGAGCTCCTTTCTTCAACTCGCTTTCTTGTGACCTGGCCGCAACACCGCAGGATGGCTTCAGGCCCTAATCTGGTTCCGGCACGGCACGCTGAGCCTTTGGTTAATTCCTCTTCCTGGTGGGAAATGAGAGTTAAATTTGCCCGTCCAGACACCTCCAGCTAGTCTCTCATTGGTTCTCGCTATTCCTGTTCATCTTCCGCAGAAATTGCAAACTGGGCCAAACAGGAGGTTAAAGGGACTGACTCTCCATGTCGGGAGAGTGTTAGTAAAGCATCTGGAATGTTGCACCCGAGTACCAGGGGAGGAAAACTGAGACATATTTGAACACGTCTCCCGTTCACACGGTTGATCATACTCTAGGTTCCACATGCATGTTTTAGCTGAAGGCAGAATACCTTAAACCTGCAGAGTTGAGACCCGTGGAATGGGTACCATGCAATATGACTTCAAAGGGTCTTCGTTTGCTCACCGAACCTCTCCAATCCTATCACTGCTGCGTTTATGCCCCTGTACACACCCTTGATTCTCTTTTGGAGACATAGCAATCCATAGGTTTTAAGATACTTACTAGTCAGGTACATTCTTAGGCATTTAATATGGGGTGTTGAGTCCATTTCGTTGAGCAAGGAGTAGCTCTTGTCTATTCCATATGTGGCTTAAGGAACTTTATCTGTGCTCATTTCAATCTCTGGTTTTATGCAGCACCCCAACTCACCTTTCCCCTTAAGCAAGCATAAGTTGGTTTTCTAAATTTGAGACCCTGTTCTGTTTTGGAATTCAGTTCCTGTGTAGCCAAGTTTACATTCCGTGTATTAGTGATATCTTATGATGTTTCTTTTTCTGTGTGACTTATTTCAGTTAGAATCATCGTACCTGAATCCACTCATTATGCTGCTACGGGCCTGATGACATAGATTTCATTGCTGAGTGATACTGCATTGTACGTAAGTACCACAAGTTCTTTATCCATTTTTCACTTTCTGTGATATTGAACTTGTACGGTAAACGAGGTTCTTGTAAACAGAGGCGTCCCAAACTTTGGGGTGGCTGTGTCTTTTTGATTTTAATTTCCCTAAGCTATAGGACCATAAGTGGAAGTGCCCTAGGCTCTGTTGCTTTGTTTTTTAGATGTTTCAGGAAACACCATACACTTCTCCCGAGTGTCTGTTGGCAATTTACATCCCGCCCATCAGCATAACAAGGCTCCCAGTTCTCCATGGCCTGTCCTGCCTTTCTGGATTTTACACTTTTTTCAGATGGCCCTTTTGACCGGGGGGAAGTGAGACTTCATTGTAGTGCAGATTTCCTTTGCAAGTTTGCTTGGTTGGCCAAAAAGGGCGTATGCGTTTTTTCCTGAATATATTCAGGAAAAAACGCATACGCCCTTTTTGGCCAAGTGCATCATTGTGGACGTTCTGCCTCTTTTCCTATGCTTTCAATGCAATTCCAGTCTACCTCCTGAAATCGGTTTCCTGCAATTCTGCCCCGCTTTCAAGTCCTCTTGGCAGCCTTACTTCAGTATATTTTTGGACGATAGCTGTCATTTATAACTCTGCAGGTTTGTGAATTACAGTGCCCCTGAGCTCCTTTCTTCAACTCGCTTTCTTTTGAGCTGGCCGCAACACCGCAGGATGGCTTCAGGCCCTAATCTGGTTCCGGCACGGCACGCTGAGCCTTTGGTTAATTCCTCTTCCTGGTGGGAAATGAGAGTTAAATTTGCCCGTCCAGACACCTCCAGCTATTCTCTCATTGGTTCTCGCTATTCCTGTTCATCTTCCGCAGAAATTGCAAACTGGGCCAAACAGGAGGTTAAAGGGACTGACTCTCCAAGTCGGGAGAGTGTTAGTAAAGCATCTGGAATGTTGCACCCGAGTACCAGGGTAGGAAAACTGAGACATTTTTGAACACGTCCCCCGTTCACACGGTTGGTCATACTCTGGGTTCCACATGCATGTTTTAGCTGAAGGAAGAATACCTTAAACCTGGAGAGTTGAGACCCGTGTAATGGGTACCATGCAATATGACTTCAAAGGGTCTTCATTTGCTCACCGAACCTCTCCAATCCTATCACTGCTGCGTTTATGCCCCTGTACACACGCTTGATTCTCTTTCAGAGACATAGCAATCCATAGGTTTTAAGATACTTACTATTCAGGAACATGCTTAGGCGTTTAATATGGGGTGTTGAGTCCATTTCGTTGAGCAAGCAGTAGCTCTAGTCTATTCCATATTTGGCTTAAGGAACTTTATCTGTGCTCATTTCAATCTCTGGTTTTATGCAGCACCCCAACTCACCTTTCCCCTTAAGTAAGCATAAGTTGGTTTTCTAAATTTGAGACCCTGTTCTGTTTTGGAATTCAGTTCCTGTGTAGCCAAGTTTACATTCCGTGTATTAGTGATATCTTATGATGTTTCTTTTTCTGTGTGACTTATTTCAGTTAGAATCATCGTACCTGAATCCACTCATTATGCTGCTACGGGCCTGATGACATAGATTTCATTGCTGAGTGATACTGCATTGTACGTAAGTACCACAAGTTCTTTATCCATTTTTCACTTTCTGTGATATTGAACTTGTACGGTAAACGAGGTTCTTGTAAACAGAGGCGTCCCAAACTTTGGGGTGGCTGTGTCTTTTTGATTTTAATTTCCCTAAGCTATAGGACCATAAGTGGAAGTGCCCTAGGCTCTGTTGCTTTGTTTTTTAGATGTTTCAGGAAACACCATACACTTCTCCCGAGTGTCTGTTGGCAATTTACATCCCGCCCATCAGCATAACAAGGCTCCCAGTTCTCCATGGCCTGTCCTGCCTTTCTGGATTTTACACTTTTTTCAGATGGCCCTTTTGACCAGGGGGAAGTGAGACTTCATTGTAGTGCAGATTTCCTTTGCAAGCTTGCTTGGTTGGCCAAAAAGGGCGTATGCGTTTTTTCCTGAATATATTCAGGAAAAAACGCATACGCCCTTTTTGGCCAAGTGCATCATTGTGGACGTTCTGCCTCTTTTCCTATGCTTTCAATGCAATTCCAGTCTACCTCCTGAAATCGGTTTCCTGCAATTCTGCCCGGCTTTCAAGTCCTCTTGGCAGCCTTACTTCAGTATATTTTTGGACGATAGCTGTCATTTATAACTCTGCAGGTTTGTGAATTACAGTGCCCCTGAGCTCCTTTCTTCAACTCGCTTTCTTTTGAGCTGGCCGCAACACCGCAGGATGGCTTCAGGCCCTAATCTGGTTCCGGCACGGCACGCTGAGCCTTTGGTTAATTTCTCTTCCTGGTGGGAAATGAGAGTTAAATTTGCCCGTCCAGACACCTCCAGCTAGTCTCTCATTGGTTCTCGCTATTCCTGTTCATCTTCCGCAGAAATTGCAAACTGGGCCAAACAGGAGGTTAAAGGGACTGACTCTCCATGTCGGGAGAGTGTTAGTAAAGCATCTGGAATGTTGCACCCGAGTACCAGGCAGGAAAACTGAGACATATTTGAACACGTCTCCCATTCACACGGTTGATCATACTCTGGGTTCCACATGCATGTTTCAGCTGAAGGAAGAATACCTTAAACCTGGGTAGTTGAGACCCGTGGAATGGGTACCATGCAATATGACTTCAAAGGGTCTTCATTTGCTCACCGAACCTCTCTAATCCTATCACTGCTGCGTTTATGCCCCTGTACACACGCTTGATTCTCTTTTGGAGACATAGCAATCCATAGGTTTTAAGATACTTACTAGTCAGGTACATTCTTAGGTGTTTGATATGGGGTGTTGAGTCCATTTCGTTGAGCAAGGAGTAGCTCTTGTCTATTCCATATGTGGCTTAAGGAACTTTATCTGTGCTCATTTCAATCTCTGGTTTTATGCAGCACCCCAACTCACCTTTCCCCTTAAGCAAGCATAAGATGGTTTTCTAAATTTGAGACCCTGTTCTGTTTTGGAATTCAGTTCCTGTGTAGCCAAGTTTACATTCCGTGTATTAGTGATATCTTATGATGTTTCTTTTTCTGTGTGACTTATTTCAGTTAGAATCATCGTACCTGAATCCACTCATTATGCTGCTACGGGCCTGATGACATAGATTTCATTGCTGAGTGATACTGCATTGTACGTAAGTACCACAAGTTCTTTATCCATTTTTCACTTTCTGTGATATTGAACTTGTACGGTAAACGAGGTTCTTGTAAACAGAGGCGTCCCAAACTTTGGGGTGGCTGTGTCTTTTTGATTTTAATTTCCCTAAGCTATAGGACCATAAGTGGAAGTGCCCTAGGCTCTGTTGCTTTGTTTTTTAGATGTTTCAGGAAACACCATACACTTCTCCCGAGTGTCTGTTGGCAATTTACATCCCGCCCATCAGCATAACAAGGCTCCCAGTTCTCCATGGCCTGTCCTGCCTTTCTGGATTTTACACTTTTTTCAGATGGCCCTTTTGACCGGGGGGAAGTGAGACTTCATTGTAGTGCAGATTTCCTTTGTAAGTTTGCTTGGTTGGCCAAAAAGGGCGTATGCGTTTTTTCCTGAATATATTCAGGAAAAAACGCATACGCCCTTTTTGGCCAAGTGCATCATTGTGGACGTTCTGCCTCTTTTCCTATGCTTTCAATGCAATTCCAGTCTACCTCCTGAAATCGGTTTCCTGCAATTCTGCCCCGCTTTCAAGTCCTCTTGGCAGCCTTATTTCAGTATATTTTTGGACGATAGCTGTCATTTATAACTCTGCAGGTTTGTGAATTACAGTGCCCCTGAGCTCCTTTCTTCAACTCGCTTTCTTGTGACCTGGCCGCAACACCGCAGGATGGCTTCAGGCCCTAATCTGGTTCCGGCACGGCACGCTGAGCCTTTGGTTAATTCCTCTTCCTGGTGGGAAATGAGAGTTAAATTTGCCCGTCCAGACACCTCCAGCTAGTCTCTCATTGGTTCTCGCTATTCCTGTTCATCTTCCGCAGAAATTGCAAACTGGGCCAAACAGGAGGTTAAAGGGACTGACTCTCCATGTCGGGAGAGTGTTAGTAAAGCATCTGGAATGTTGCACCCGAGTACCAGGGGAGGAAAACTGAGACATATTTGAACACGTCTCCCGTTCACACGGTTGATCATACTCTGGGTTCCACATGCATGTTTTAGCTGAAGGCAGAATACCTTAAACCTGCAGAGTTGAGACCCGTGGAATGGGTACCATGCAATATGACTTCAAAGGGTCTTCGTTTGCTCACCGAACCTCTCCAATCCTATCACTGCTGCGTTTATGCCCCTGTACACACGCTTGATTCTCTTTTGGAGACATAACAATCCATAGATTTTAAGATACTTACTAGTCAGGTACATTCTTAGGCGTTTGATATGGGGTGTTGAGTCCATTTCATTGAGCAAGGAGTAGCTCTTGTCTATTCCATATGTGGCTTAAGGAACTTTATCTGTGCTCATTTCAATCTCTGGTTTTATGCAGCACCCCAACTCACCTTTCCCCTTAAGCAAGCATAAGTTGGTTTTCTAAATTTGAGACCCTGTTCTGTTTTGGAATTCAGTTCCTGTGTAGCCAAGTTTACATTCCGTGTATTAGTGATATCTTATGATGTTTCTTTTTCTGTGTGACTTATTTCAGTTAGAATCATCGTACCTGAATCCACTCATTATGCTGCTACGGGCCTGATGACATAGATTTCATTGCTGAGTGATACTGCATTGTACGTAAGTACCACAAGTTCTTTATCCATTTTTCACTTTCTGTGATATTGAACTTGTACGGTAAACGAGGTTCTTGTAAACAGAGGCGTCCCAAACTTTGGGGTGGCTGTGTCTTTTTGATTTTAATTTCCCTAAGCTATAGGACCATAAGTGGAAGTGCCCTAGGCTCTGTTGCTTTGTTTTTTAGATGTTTCAGGAAACACCATACACTTCTCCCGAGTGTCTGTTGGCAATTTACATCCCGCCCATCAGCATAACAAGGCTCCCAGTTCTCCATGGCCTGTCCTGCCTTTCTGGATTTTATACTTTTTTCAGATGGCCCTTTTGACCGGGGGGAAGTGAGACTTCATTGTAGTGCAGATTTCCTTTGCAAGTTTGCTTGGTTGGCCAAAAAGGGCGTATGCGTTTTTTCCTGAATATATTCAGGAAAAAACGCATACGCCCTTTTTGGCCAAGTGCATCATTGTGGACGTTCTGCCTCTTTTCCTATGCTTTCAATGCAATTCCAGTCTACCTCCTGAAATCGGTTTCCTGCAATTCTGCCCCGCTTTCAAGTCCTCTTGGCAGCCTTACTTCAGTATATTTTTGGACGATAGCTGTCATTTATAACTCTGCTGGTTTGTGAATTACAGTGCCCCTGAGCTCCTTTCTTCAACTCGCATTCTTTTGAGCTGGCCGCAACACCGCAGGATGGCTTCAGGCCCTAATCTGGTTCCGGCACGGCACGCTGAGCCTTTGGTTAATTCCTCTTCCTGGTGGGAAATGAGAGTTAAATTTGCCCGTCCAGACACCTCCAGCTATTCTCTCATTGGTTCTCGCTATTCCTGTTCATCTTCCGCAGAAATTGCAAACTGGGCCAAACAGGAGGTTAAAGGGACTGACTCTCCAAGTCGGGAGAGTGTTAGTAAAGCATCTGGAATGTTGCACCCGAGTACCAGGGTAGGAAAACTGAGACATTTTTGAACACGTCCCCCGTTCACACGGTTGGTCATACTCTGGGTTCCACATGCATGTTTTAGCTGAAGGAAGAATACCTTAAACCTGGAGAGTTGAGACCCGTGTAATGGGTACCATGCAATATGACTTCAAAGGGTCTTCATTTGCTCACCGAACCTCTCCAATCCTATCACTGCTGCGTTTATGCCCCTGTACACACGCTTGATTCTCTTTCAGAGACATAGCAATCCATAGGTTTTAAGATACTTACTATTCAGGAACATGCTTAGGCGTTTAATATGGGGTGTTGAGTCCATTTCGTTGAGCAAGGAGTAGCTCTTGTCTATTCCATATGTGGCTTAAGGAACTTTATCTGTGCTCATTTCAATCTCTGGTTTTATGCAGCACCCCAACTCACCTTTCCCCTTAAGTAAGCATAAGTTGGTTTTCTAAATTTGAGACCCTGTTCTGTTTTGGAATTCAGTTCCTGTGTAGCCAAGTTTACATTCCGTGTATTAGTGATATCTTATGATGTTTCTTTTTCTGTGTGACTTATTTCAGTTAGAATCATCGTACCTGAATCCACTCATTATGCTGCTACGGGCCTGATGACATAGATTTCATTGCTGAGTGATACTGCATTGTACGTAAGTACCACATGTTCTTTATCCATTTTTCACTTTCTGTGATATTGAACTTGTACGGTAAACGAGGTTCTTGTAAACAGAGGCGTCCCAAACTTTGGGGTGGCTGTGTCTTTTTGATTTTAATTTCCCTAAGCTATAGGACCATAAGTGGAAGTGCCCTAGGCTCTGTTGCTTTGTTTTTTAGATGTTTCAGGAAACACCATACACTTCTCCCGAGTGTCTGTTGGCAATTTACATCCCGCCCATCAGCATAACAAGGCTCCCAGTTCTCCATGGCCTGTCCTGCCTTTCTGGATTTTACACTTTTTTCAGATGGCCCTTTTGACCAGGGGGAAGTGAGACTTCATTGTAGTGCAGATTTCCTTTGCAAGCTTGCTTGGTTGGCCAAAAAGGGCGTATGCGTTTTTTCCTGAATATATTCAGGAAAAAACGCATACGCCCTTTTTGGCCAAGTGCATCATTGTGGACGTTCTGCCTCTTTTCCTATGCTTTCAATGCAATTCCAGTCTACCTCCTGAAATCGGTTTCCTGCAATTCTGCCCGGCTTTCAAGTCCTCTTGGCAGCCTTACTTCAGTATATTTTTGGACGATAGCTGTCATTTATAACTCTGCAGGTTTGTGAATTACAGTGCCCCTGAGCTCCTTTCTTCAACTCGCTTTCTTTTGAGCTGGCCGCAACACCGCAGGATGGCTTCAGGCCCTAATCTGGTTCCGGCACGGCACGCTGAGCCTTTGGTTAATTCCTCTTCCTGGTGGGAAATGAGAGTTAAATTTGCCCGTCCAGACACCTCCAGCTAGTCTCTCATTGTTTCTCCCTATTCCTGTTCATCTTCCGCAGAAATTGCAAACTGGGCCAAACATGAGGTTAAAGGGACTGACTCTCCATGTCGGGAGAGTGTTAGTAAAGCGTCTGGAATGTTGCACCCGAGTACCAGGCAGGAAAACTGAGACATATTTGAACACGTCTCCCGTTCACACGGTTGATCATACTCTGGGTTCCACATGCATGTTTCAGCTGAAGGAAGAATACCTTAAACCTGGGTAGTTGAGACCCGTGGAATGGGTACCATGCAATATGACTTCAAAGGGTCTTCATTTGCTCACCGAACCTCTCTAATCCTATCACTGCTGCGTTTATGCCCCTGTACACACGCTTGATTCTCTTTTGGAGACATAGCAATCCATAGGTTTTAAGATACTTACTAGTCAGGTACATTCTTAGGCGTTTGATATGGGGTGTTGAGTCCATTTCGTTGAGCAAGGAGTAGCTCTTGTCTATTCCATATTTGGCTTAAGGAACTTTATCTGTGCTCATTTCAATCTCTGGTTTTATGCAGCACCCCAACTCACCTTTCCCCTTAAGCAAGCATAAGATGGTTTTCTAAATTTGAGACCCTGTTCTGTTTTGGAATTCAGTTCCTGTGTAGCCAAGTTTACATTCCGTGTATTACTGATATCTTATGATGTTTCTTTTTCTGTATGACTTATTTCAGTTAGAATCGTCGTACCTGAATCCACTCATTATGCTGCTACGGGCCTGATGACATAGATTTCATTGCTGAGTGATACTGCATTGTACGTAAGTACCACAAGTTCTTTATCCATTTTTCACTTTCTGTGATATTGAACTTGTACGGTAAACGAGGTTCTTGTAAACAGAGGCGTCCCAAACTTTGGGGTGGCTGTGTCTTTTTGATTTTAATTTCCCTAAGCTATAGGACCATAAGTGGAAGTGCCCTAGGCTCTGTTGCTTTGTTTTTTAGATGTTTCAGGAAACACCATACACTTCTCCCGAGTGTCTGTTGGCAATTTACATCCCGCCCATCAGCATAACAAGGCTCCCAGTTCTCCATGGCCTGTCCTGCCTTTCTGGATTTTACACTTTTTTCAGATGGCCCTTTTGACCGGGGGGAAGTGAGACTTCATTGTAGTGCAGATTTCCTTTGCAAGTTTGCTTGGTTGGCCAAAAAGGGCGTATGCGTTTTTTCCTGAATATATTCAGGAAAAAACGCATACGCCCTTTTTGGCCAAGTGCATCATTGTGGACGTTCTGCCTCTTTTCCTATGCTTTCAATGCAATTCCAGTCTACCTCCTGAAATCGGTTTCCTGCAATTCTGCCCCGCTTTCAAGTCCTCTTGGCAGCCTTACTTCAGTATATTTTTGGACGATAGCTGTCATTTATAACTCTGCAGGTTTGTGAATTACAGTGCCCCTGAGCTCCTTTCTTCAACTCGCTTTCTTTTGAGCTGGCCGCAACACCGCAGGATGGCTTCAGGCCCTAATCTGGTTCCGGCACGGCATGATGAGCCTTTGGTTAATTCCTCTTCCTGGTGGGAAATGAGAGTTAAATTTGCCCGTCCAGACACCTCCAGCTAGTCTCTCATTGGTTCTCCCTATTCCTGTTCATCTTCCGCAGAAATTGCAAACTGGGCCAAACAGGAGGTTAAAGGCGCTGACTCTCCAAGTGGGGAGAGTGTTAGTAAAGCGTCTGGAATGTTTCACCCGAGTACCAGGGGAGGAAAACTGAGACATATTTGAACACGTCTCCCGATCACATGGTTGATCATACTCTAGGTTCCACATGCATGTTTTAGCTGAAGGAAGAATACTTTAAACCTGGGTAGTTGAAACCCGTGGAATGGGTACCATGCAATATGACTTCAAAGGGTCTTCATTTGCTCACCGAACCTCTCCAATCCTATCACTGCTGCGTTTATGCCCCTGTACACACGCTTGATTCTCTTTTGGAGACATAGCAATCCATAGGTTTTAAGATACTTACTAGTCAGGTACATTCTTAGGCGTTTAATATGGGGTGTTGAGTCCATTTCGTTGAGCAAGGAGTAGCTCTTGTCTATTCCATATTTGGCTTAAGGAACTTTATCTGTGCTCATTTCAATCTCTGGTTTTATGCAGCACCCCAACTCACCTTTCCCCTTAAGCAAGCATAAGATGGTTTTCTAAATTTGAGACCCTGTTCTGTTTTGGAATTCAGTTCCTGTGTAGCCAAGTTTACATTCCGTGTATTAGTGATATCTTATGATGTTTCTTTTTCTGTGTGACTTATTTCAGTTAGAATCATCGTACCTGAATCCACTCATTATGCTTCTACGGGCCTGATGACATAGATTTCATTGCTGAGTGATACTGCATTGTACGTAAGTACCACAAGTTCTTTATCCATTTTTCACTTTCTGTGATATTGAACTTGTACGGTAAACGAGGTTCTTGTAAACAGAGGCATCCCAAACTTTGGGGTGGCTGTGTCTTTTTGATTTTAATTTCCCTAAGCTATAGGACCATAAGTGGAAGTGCCCTAGGCTCTGTTGCTTTGTTTTTTAGATGTTTCAGGAAACACCATACACTTCTCCCGAGTGTCTGTTGGCAATTTACATCCCGCCAATCAGCATAACAAGGCTCCCAGTTCTCCATGGCCTGTCCTGCCTTTCTGGATTTTACACTTTTTTCAGATGGCCCTTTTGACCGGGGGGAAGTGAGACTTCATTGTAGTGCAGATTTCCTTTGCAAGTTTGCTTGGTTGGCCAAAAAGGGCGTATGCGTTTTTTCCTGAATATATTCAGGAAAAAACGCATACGCCCTTTTTGGCCAAGTGCATCATTGTGGACGTTCTGCCTCTTTTCCTATGCTTTCAATGCAATTCCAGTCTACCTCCTGAAATCGGTTTCCTGCAATTCTGCCCCGCTTTCAAGTCCTCTTGGCAGCCTTACTTCAGTATATTTTTGGACGATAGCTGTCATTTATAACTCTGCAGGTTTGTGAATTACAGTGCCCCTGAGCTCCTTTCTTCAACTCGCTTTCTTTTGAGCTGGCCGCAACACCGCAGGATGGCTTCAGGCCCTAATCTGGTTCCGGCACGGCATGATGAGCCTTTGGTTAATTCCTCTTCCTGGTGGGAAATGAGAGTTAAATTTGCCCGTCCAGACACCTCCAGCTAGTCTCTCATTGGTTCTCCCTATTCCTGTTCATCTTCCGCAGAAATTGCAAACTGGGCCAAACAGGAGGTTAAAGGCGCTGACTCTCCAAGTGGGGAGAGTGTTAGTAAAGCGTCTGGAATGTTTCACCCGAGTACCAGGGGAGGAAAACTGAGACATATTTGAACACGTCTCCCGATCACATGGTTGATCATACTCTAGGTTCCACATGCATGTTTTAGCTGAAGGAAGAATACTTTAAACCTGGGTAGTTGAAACCCGTGGAATGGGTACCATGCAATATGACTTCAAAGGGTCTTCATTTGCTCACCGAACCTCTCCAATCCTATCACTGCTGCGTTTATGCCCCTGTACACACGCTTGATTCTCTTTTGGAGACATAGCAATCCATAGGTTTTAAGATACTTACTAGTCAGGTACATTCTTAGGCGTTTAATATGGGGTGTTGAGTCCATTTCGTTGAGCAAGGAGTAGCTCTTGTCTATTCCATATTTGGCTTAAGGAACTTTATCTGTGCTCATTTCAATCTCTGGTTTTATGCAGCACCCCAACTCACCTTTCCCCTTAAGCAAGCATAAGATGGTTTTCTAAATTTGAGACCCTGTTCTGTTTTGGAATTCAGTTCCTGTGTAGCCAAGTTTACATTCCGTGTATTAGTGATATCTTATGATGTTTCTTTTTCTGTGTGACTTATTTCAGTTAGAATCATCGTACCTGAATCCACTCATTATGCTGCTACGGGCCTGATGACATAGATTTCATTGCTGAGTGATACTGCATTGTACGTAAGTACCACAAGTTCTTTATCCATTTTTCACTTTCTGTGATATTGAACTTGTACGGTAAACGAGGTTCTTGTAAACAGAGGCGTCCCAAACTTTGGGGTGGCTGTGTCTTTTTGATTTTAATTTCCCTAAGCTATAGGACCATAAGTGGAAGTGCCCTAGGCTCTGTTGCTTTGTTTTTTAGATGTTTCAGGAAACACCATACACTTCTCCCGAGTGTCTGTTGGCAATTTACATCCCGCCCATCAGCATAACAAGGCTCCCAGTTCTCCATGGCCTGTCCTGCCTTTCTGGATTTTACACTTTTTTCAGATGGCCCTTTTGACCGGGGGGAAGTGAGACTTCATTGTAGTGCAGATTTCCTTTGTAAGTTTGCTTGGTTGGCCAAAAAGGGCGTATGCGTTTTTTCCTGAATATATTCAGGAAAAAACGCATACGCCCTTTTTGGCCAAGTGCATCATTGTGGACGTTCTGCCTCTTTTCCTATGCTTTCAATGCAATTCCAGTCTACCTCCTGAAATCGGTTTCCTGCAATTCTGCCCCGCTTTCAAGTCCTCTTGGCAGCCTTACTTCAGTATATTTTTGGACGATAGCTGTCATTTATAACTCTGCAGGTTTGTGAATTACAGTGCCCCTGAGCTCCTTTCTTCAACTCGCTTTCTTGTGACCTGGCCGCAACACCGCAGGATGGCTTCAGGCCCTAATCTGGTTCCGGCACGGCACGCTGAGCCTTTGGTTAATTCCTCTTCCTGGTGGGAAATGAGAGTTAAATTTGCCCGTCCAGACACCTCCAGCTAGTCTCTCATTGGTTCTCGCTATTCCTGTTCATCTTCCGCAGAAATTGCAAACTGGGCCAAACAGGAGGTTAAAGGGACTGACTCTCCATGTCGGGAGAGTGTTAGTAAAGCATCTGGAATGTTGCACCCGAGTACCAGGGGAGGAAAACTGAGACATATTTGAACACGTCTCCCGTTCACACGGTTGATCATACTCTGGGTTCCACATGCATGTTTTAGCTGAAGGCAGAATACCTTAAACCTGCAGAGTTGAGACCCGTGGAATGGGTACCATGCAATATGACTTCAAAGGGTCTTCGTTTGCTCACCGAACCTCTCCAATCCTATCACTGCTGCGTTTATGCCCCTGTACACACGCTTGATTCTCTTTTGGAGACATAGCAATCCATAGGTTTTAAGATACTTACTAGTCAGGTACATTCTTAGGCGTTTAATATGGGGTGTTGGGTCCATTTCGTTGAGCAAGGAGTAGCTCTTGTCTATTCCATATGTGGCTTAAGGAACTTTATCTGTGCTCATTTCAATCTCTGGTTTTATGCAGCACCCCAACTCACCTTTCCCCTTAAGCAAGCATAAGTTGGTTTTCTAAATTTGAGATTCTGTTCTGTTTTGGAATTCAGTTCCTGTGTAGCCAAGTTTACATTCCGTGTATTAGTGATATCTTATGATGTTTCTTTTTCTGTGTGACTTATTTCAGTTAGAATCATCGTACCTGAATCCACTCATTATGCTGCTACGGGCCTGATGACATAGATTTCATTGCTGAGTGATACTGCATTGTACGTAAGTACCACAAGTTCTTTATCCATTTTTCACTTTCTGTGATATTGAACTTGTACGGTAAACGAGGTTCTTGTAAACAGAGGCGTCCCAAACTTTGGGGTGGCTGTGTCTTTTTGATTTTAATTTCCCTAAGCTATAGGACCATAAGTGGAAGTGCCCTAGGCTCTGTTGCTTTGTTTTTTAGATGTTTCAGGAAACACCATACACTTCTCCCGAGTGTCTGTTGGCAATTTACATCCCGCCCATCAGCATAACAAGGCTCCCAGTTCTCCATGGCCTGTCCTGCCTTTCTGGATTTTATACTTTTTTCAGATGGCCCTTTTGACCGGGGGGAAGTGAGACTTCATTGTAGTGCAGATTTCCTTTGCAAGTTTGCTTGGTTGGCCAAAAAGTGCGTATGCGTTTTTTCCTGAATATATTCAGGAAAAAACGCATACGCCCTTTTTGGCCAAGTGCATCATTGTGGACGTTCTGCCTCTTTTCCTATGCTTTCAATGCAATTCCAGTCTACCTCCTGAAATCGGTTTCCTGCAATTCTGCCCCGCTTTCAAGTCCTCTTGGCAGCCTTACTTCAGTATATTTTTGGACGATAGCTGTCATTTATAACTCTGCAGGTTTGTGAATTACAGTGCCCCTGAGCTCCTTTCTTCAACTCGCTTTCTTTTGAGCTGGCCGCAACACCGCAGGATGGCTTCAGGCCCTAATCTGGTTCCGGCACGGCACGCTGAGCCTTTGGTTATTTCCTCTTCCTGGTGGGAAATGAGAGTTAAATTTGCCCGTCCAGACACCTCCAGCTATTCTCTCATTGGTTCTCGCTATTCCTGTTCATCTTCCGCAGAAATTGCAAACTGGGCCAAACAGGAGGTTAAAGGGACTGACTCTCCAAGTCGGGAGAGTGTTAGTAAAGCATCTGGAATGTTGCACCCGAGTACCAGGGTAGGAAAACTGAGACATTTTTGAACACGTCCCCTGTTCACACGGTTGGTCATACTCTGGGTTCCACATGCATGTTTTAGCTGAAGGAAGAATACCTTAAACCTGGAGAGTTGAGACCCGTGGAATGGGTACCATGCAATATGACTTCAAAGGGTCTTCATTTGCTCACCGAACCTCTCCAATCCTATCACTGCTGCGTTTATGCCCCTGTACACACGCTTGATTCTCTTTTGGAGACATAGCAATCCATAGGTTTTAAGATACTTACTAGTCAGGTACATTCTTAGGCGTTTAATATGGGGTGTTGAGTCCATTTCGTTGAGCAAGGAGTAGCTCTTGTCTATTCCATATTTGGCTTAAGGAACTTTATCTGTGCTCATTTCAATCTCTGGTTTTATGCAGCACCCCAACTCACCTTTCCCCTTAAGCAAGCATAAGATGGTTTTCTAAATTTGAGACCCTGTTCTGTTTTGGAATTCAGTTCCTGTGTAGCCAAGTTTACATTCCGTGTATTAGTGATATCTTATGATGTTTCTTTTTCTGTGTGACTTATTTCAGTTAGAATCATCGTACCTGAATCCACTCATTATGCTGCTACGGGCCTGATGACATAGATTTCATTGCTGAGTGATACTGCATTGTACGTAAGTACCACAAGTTCTTTATCCATTTTTCACTTTCTGTGATATTGAACTTGTACGGTAAACGAGGTTCTTGTAAACAGAGGCGTCCCAAACTTTGGGGTGGCTGTGTCTTTTTGATTTTAATTTCCCTAAGCTATAGGACCATAAGTGGAAGTGCCCTAGGCTCTGTTGCTTTGTTTTTTAGATGTTTCAGGAAACACCATACACTTCTCCCGAGTGTCTGTTGGCAATTTACATCCCGCCCATCAGCATAACAAGGCTCCCAGTTCTCCATGGCCTGTCCTGCCTTTCTGGATTTTACACTTTTTTCAGATGGCCCTTTTGACCGGGGGGAAGTGAGACTTCATTGTAGTGCAGATTTCCTTTGCAAGCTTGCTTGGTTGGCCAAAAAGTGCGTATGCGTTTTTTCCTGAATATATTCAGGAAAAAACGCATACACCCTTTTTGGCCAAGTGCATCATTGTGGACGTTCTGCCTCTTTTCCTATGCTTTCAATGCAATTCCAGTCTACCTCCTGAAATCGGTTTCCTGCAATTCTGCCCCGCTTTCAAGTCCTCTTGGCAGCCTTACTTCAGTATATTTTTGGACGATAGCTGTCATTTATAACTCTGCAGGTTTGTGAATTACAGTGCCCCTGAGCTCCTTTCTTCAACTCGCTTTCTTGTGACCTGGCCGCAACACCGCAGGATGGCTTCAGGCCCTAATCTGGTTCCGGCACGGCACGCTGAGCCTTTGGTTAATTCCTCTTCCTGGTGGGAAATGAGAGTTAAATTTGCCCGTCCAGACACCTCCAGCTAGTCTCTCATTGGTTCTCGCTATTCCTGTTCATCTTCCGCAGAAATTGCAAACTGGGCCAAACAGGAGGTTAAAGGGACTGACTCTCCATGTCGGGAGAGTGTTAGTAAAGCATCTGGAATGTTGCACCCGAGTACCAGGGGAGGAAAACTGAGACATATTTGAACACGTCTCCCGTTCACACGGTTGATCATACTCTGGGTTCCACATGCATGTTTTAGCTGAAGGCAGAATACTTTAAACCTGCAGAGTTGAGACCCGTGGAATGGGTACCATGCAATATGACTTCAAAGGGTCTTCGTTTGCTCACCGAACCTCTCCAATCCTATCACTGCTGCGTTTATGCCCCTGTACACACGCTTGATTCTCTTTTGGAGACATAGCAATCCATAGGTTTTAAGATACTTACTAGTCAGGTACATTCTTAGGCGTTTAATATGGGGTGTTGAGTCCATTTCGTTGAGCAAGGAGTAGCTCTTGTCTATTCCATATGTGGCTTAAGGAACTTTATCTGTGCTCATTTCAATCTCTGGTTTTATGCAGCACCCCAACTCACCTTTCCCCTTAAGCAAGCATAAGTTGGTTTTCTAAATTTGAGACCCTGTTCTGTTTTGGAATTCAGTTCCTGTGTAGCCAAGTTTACATTCCGTGTATTAGTGATATCTTATGATGTTTCTTTTTCTGTGTGACTTATTTCAGTTAGAATCATCGTACCTGAATCCACTCATTATGCTGCTACGGGCCTGATGACATAGATTTCATTGCTGAGTGATACTGCATTGTACGTAAGTACCACAAGTTCTTTATCCATTTTTCACTTTCTGTGATATTGAACTTGTACGGTAAACGAGGTTCTTGTAAACAGAGGCGTCCCAAACTTTGGGGTGGCTGTGTCTTTTTGATTTTAATTTCCCTAAGCTATAGGACCATAAGTGGAAGTGCCCTAGGCTCTGTTGCTTTGTTTTTTAGATGTTTCAGGAAACACCATACACTTCTCCCGAGTGTCTGTTGGCAATTTACATCCCGCCCATCAGCATAACAAGGCTCCCAGTTCTCCATGGCCTGTCCTGCCTTTCTGGATTTTATACTTTTTTCAGATGGCCCTTTTGACCGGGGGGAAGTGAGACTTCATTGTAGTGCAGATTTCCTTTGCAAGTTTGCTTGGTTGGCCAAAAAGGGCGTATGCGTTTTTTCCTGAATATATTCAGGAAAAAACGCATACGCCCTTTTTGGCCAAGTGCATCATTGTGGACGTTCTGCCTCTTTTCCTATGCTTTCAATGCAATTCCAGTCTACCTCCTGAAATCGGTTTCCTGCAATTCTGCCCCGCTTTCAAGTCCTCTTGGCAGCCTTACTTCAGTATATTTTTGGACGATAGCTGTCATTTATAACTCTGCAGGTTTGTGAATTACAGTGCCCCTGAGCTCCTTTCTTCAACTCGCTTTCTTTTGAGCTGGCCGCAACACCGCAGGATGGCTTCAGGCCCTAATCTGGTTCCGGCACGGCACGCTGAGCCTTTGGTTAATTCCTCTTCCTGGTGGGAAATGAGAGTTAAATTTGCCCGTCCAGACACCTCCAGCTATTCTCTCATTGGTTCTCGCTATTCCTGTTCATCTTCCGCAGAAATTGCAAACTGGGCCAAACAGGAGGTTAAAGGGACTGACTCTCCAAGTCGGGAGAGTGTTAGTAAAGCATCTGGAATGTTGCACCCGAGTACCAGGGTAGGAAAACTGAGACATTTTTGAACACGTCCCCCGTTCACACGGTTGGTCATACTCTGGGTTCCACATGCATGTTTTAGCTGAAGGAAGAATACCTTAAACCTGGAGAGTTGAGACCCGTGTAATGGGTACCATGCAATATGACTTCAAAGGGTCTTCATTTGCTCACCGAACCTCTCCAATCCTATCACTGCTGCGTTTATGCCCCTGTACACACGCTTGATTCTCTTTCAGAGACATAGCAATCCATAGGTTTTAAGATACTTACTATTCAGGAACATGCTTAGGCGTTTAATATGGGGTGTTGAGTCCATTTCGTTGAGTAAGCAGTAGCTCTAGTCTATTCCATATTTGGCTTAAGGAACTTTATCTGTGCTCATTTCAATCTCTGGTTTTATGCAGCACCCCAACTCACCTTTCCCCTTAAGTAAGCATAAGTTGGTTTTCTAAATTTGAGACCCTGTTCTGTTTTGGAATTCAGTTCCTGTGTAGCCAAGTTTACATTCCGTGTATTAGTGATATCTTATGATGTTTCTTTTTCTGTGTGACTTATTTCAGTTAGAATCATCGTACCTGAATCCACTCATTATGCTGCTACGGGCCTGATGACATAGATTTCATTGCTGAGTGATACTGCATTGTACATAAGTACCACAAGTTCTTTATCCATTTTTCACTTTCTGTGATATTGAACTTGTACGGTAAACGAGGTTCTTGTAAACAGAGGCGTCCCAAACTTTGGGGTGGCTGTGTCTTTTTGATTTTAATTTCCCTAAGCTATAGGACCATAAGTGGAAGTGCCCTAGGCTCTGTTGCTTTGTTTTTTAGATGTTTCAGGAAACACCATACACTTCTCCCGAGTGTCTGTTGGCAATTTACATCCCGCCCATCAGCATAACAAGGCTCCCAGTTCTCCATGGCCTGTCCTGCCTTTCTGGATTTTACACTTTTTTCAGATGGCCCTTTTGACCGGGGGGAAGTGAGACTTCATTGTAGTGCAGATTTCCTTTGTAAGTTTGCTTGGTTGGCCAAAAAGGGCGTATGCGTTTTTTCCTGAATATATTCAGGAAAAAACGCATACGCCCTTTTTGGCCAAGTGCATCATTGTGGACGTTCTGCCTCTTTTCCTATGCTTTCAATGCAATTCCAGTCTACCTCCTGAAATCGGTTTCCTGCAATTCTGCCCCGCTTTCAAGTCCTCTTGGCAGCCTTACTTCAGTATATTTTTGGACGATAGCTGTCATTTATAACTCTGCAGGTTTGTGAATTACAGTGCCCCTGAGCTCCTTTCTTCAACTCGCTTTCTTGTGACCTGGCCGCAACACCGCAGGATGGCTTCAGGCCCTAATCTGGTTCCGGCACGGCACGCTGAGCCTTTGGTTAATTCCTCTTCCTGGTGGGAAATGAGAGTTAAATTTGCCCGTCCAGACACCTCCAGCTAGTCTCTCATTGGTTCTCGCTATTCCTGTTCATCTTCCGCAGAAATTGCAAACTGGGCCAAACAGGAGGTTAAAGGGACTGACTCTCCATGTCGGGAGAGTGTTAGTAAAGCATCTGGAATGTTGCACCCGAGTACCAGGGGAGGAAAACTGAGACATATTTGAACACGTCTCCCGTTCACACGGTTGATCATACTCTGGGTTCCACATGCATGTTTTAGCTGAAGGCAGAATACCTTAAACCTGCAGAGTTGAGACCCGTGGAATGGGTACCATGCAATATGACTTCAAAGGGTCTTCGTTTGCTCACCGAACCTCTCCAATCCTATCACTGCTGCGTTTATGCCCCTGTACACACGCTTGATTCTCTTTTGGAGACATAGCAATCCATAGGTTTTAAGATAGTTACTAGTCAGGTACATTCTTAGGCGTTTAATATGGGGTGTTGAGTCCATTTCGTTGAGCAAGGAGTACCTCTTGTCTATTCCATATGTGGCTTAAGGAACTTTATCTGTGCTCATTTCAATCTCTGGTTTTATGCAGCACCCCAACTCACCTTTACCCTTAAGCAAGCATAAGTTGGTTTTCTAAATTTGAGACCCTGTTCTGTTTTGGAATTCAGTTCCTGTGTAGCCAAGTTTACATTCCGTGTATTAGTGATATCTTATGATGTTTCTTTTTCTGTGTGACTTATTTCAGTTAGAATCATCGTACCTGAATCCACTCATTATGCTGCTACGGGCCTGATGACATAGATTTCATTGCTGAGTGATACTGCATTGTACGTAAGTACCACAAGTTCTTTATCCATTTTTCACTTTCTGTGATATTGAACTTGTACGGTAAACGAGGTTCTTGTAAACAGAGGCGTCCCAAACTTTGGGGTGGCTGTGTCTTTTTGATTTTAATTTCCCTAAGCTATAGGACCATAAGTGGAAGTGCCCTAGGCTCTGTTGCTTTGTTTTTTAGATGTTTCAGGAAACACCATACACTTCTCCCGAGTGTCTGTTGGCAATTTACATCCCGCCCATCAGCATAACAAGGCTCCCAGTTCTCCATGGCCTGTCCTGCCTTTCTGGATTTTATACTTTTTTCAGATGGCCCTTTTGACCGGGGGGAAGTGAGACTTCATTGTAGTGCAGATTTCCTTTGCAAGTTTGCTTGGTTGGCCAAAAAGGGCGTATGCGTTTTTTCCTGAATATATTCAGGAAAAAACGCATACGCCCTTTTTGGCCAAGTGCATCATTGTGGACGTTCTGCCTCTTTTCCTATGCTTTCAATGCAATTCCAGTCTACCTCCTGAAATCGGTTTCCTGCAATTCTGCCCCGCTTTCAAGTCCTCTTGGCAGCCTTACTTCAGTATATTTTTGGACGATAGCTGTCATTTATAACTCTGCAGGTTTGTGAATTACAGTGACCCTGAACTCCTTTCTTCAACTCGCTTTCTTTTGAGCTGGCCGCAACACCGCAGGATGGCTTCAGGCCCTAATCTGGTTCCGGCACGGCACGCTGAGCCTTTGGTTAATTCCTCTTCCTGGTGGGAAATGAGAGTTAAATTTGCCCGTCCAGACACCTCCAGCTATTCTCTCATTGGTTCTCGCTATTCCTGTTCATCTTCCGCAGAAATTGCAAACTGGGCCAAACAGGAGGTTAAAGGGACTGACTCTCCAAGTCGGGAGAGTGTTAGTAAAGCATCTGGAATGTTGCACCCGAGTACCAGGGTAGGAAAACTGAGACATTTTTGAACACGTCCCCCGTTCACACGGTTGGTCATACTCTGGGTTCCACATGCATGTTTTAGCTGAAGGAAGAATACCTTAAACCTGGAGAGTTGAGACCCGTGGAATGGGTACCATGCAATATGCCTTCAAAGGGTCTTCATTTGCTCACCGAACCTCTCCAATCCTATCACTGCTGCGTTTATGCCCCTGTACACACGCTTGATTCTCTTTCAGAGACATAGCAATCCATAGGTTTTAAGATACTTACTATTCAGGAACATGCTTAGGCGTTTAATATGGGGTGTTGAGTCCATTTCGTTGAGCAAGCAGTAGCTCTAGTCTATTCCATATTTGGCTTAAGGAACTTTATCTGTGCTCATTTCAATCTCTGGTTTTATGCAGCACCCCAACTCACCTTTCCCCTTAAGTAAGCATAAGTTGGTTTTCTAAATTTGAGACCCTGTTCTGTTTTGGAATTCAGTTCCTGTGTAGCCAAGTTTACATTCCGTGTATTAGTGATATCTTATGATGTTTCTTTTTCTGTGTGACTTATTTCAGTTAGAATCATCGTACCTGAATCCACTCATTATGCTGCTACGGGCCTGATGACATAGATTTCATTGCTGAGTGATACTGCATTGTACGTAAGTACCACAAGTTCTTTATCCATTTTTCACTTTCTGTGATATTGAACTTGTACGGTAAACGAGGTTCTTGTAAACAGAGGCGTCCCAAACTTTGGGGTGGCTGTGTCTTTTTGATTTTAATTTCCCTAAGCTATAGGACCATAAGTGGAAGTGCCCTAGGCTCTGTTGCTTTGTTTTTTAGATGTTTCAGGAAACACCATACACTTCTCCCGAGTGTCTGTTGGCAATTTACATCCCGCCCATCAGCATAACAAGGCTCCCAGTTCTCCATGGCCTGTCCTGCCTTTCTGGATTTTACACTTTTTTCAGATGGCCCTTTTGACCAGGGGGAAGTGAGACTTCATTGTAGTGCAGATTTCCTTTGCAAGCTTGCTTGGTTGGCCAAAAAGGGCGTATGCGTTTTTTCCTGAATATATTCAGGAAAAAACGCATACGCCCTTTTTGGCCAAGTGCATCATTGTGGACGTTCTGCCTCTTTTCCTATGCTTTCAATGCAATTCCAGTCTACCTCCTGAAATCGGTTTCCTGCAATTCTGCCCGGCTTTCAAGTCCTCTTGGCAGCCTTACTTCAGTATATTTTTGGACGATAGCTGTCATTTATAACTCTGCAGGTTTGTGAATTACAGTGCCCCTGAGCTCCTTTCTTCAACTCGCTTTCTTTTGAGCTGGCCGCAACACCGCAGGATGGCTTCAGGCCCTAATCTGGTTCCGGCACGGCACGCTGAGCCTTTGGTTAATTTCTCTTCCTGGTGGGAAATGAGAGTTAAATTTGCCCGTCCAGACACCTCCAGCTAGTCTCTCATTGGTTCTCCCTATTCCTGTTCATCTTCCGCAGAAATTGCAAACTGGGCCAAACATGAGGTTAAAGGGACTGACTCTCCATGTCGGGAGAGTGTTAGTAAAGCATCTGGAATGTTGCACCCGAGTACCAGGCAGGAAAACTGAGACATATTTGAACACGTCTCCCGTTCACACGGTTGATCATACTCTGGGTTCCACATGCATGTTTCAGCTGAAGGCAGAATACCTTAAACCTGGGTAGTTGAGACCCGTGGAATGGGTACCATGCAATATGACTTCAAAGGGTCTTCATTTGCTCACCGAACCTCTCTAATCCTATCACTGCTGCGTTTATGCCCCTGTACACACGCTTGATTCTCTTTTGGAGACATAGCAATCCATAGGTTTTAAGATACTTACTAGTCAGGTACATTCTTAGGCGTTTGATATGGGGTGTTGAGTCCATTTCGTTGAGCAAGGAGTAGCTCTTGTCTATTCCATATTTGGCTTAAGGAACTTTATCTGTGCTCATTTCAATCTCTGGTTTTATGCAGCACCCCAACTCACCTTTCCCCTTAAGCAAGCATAAGATGGTTTTCTAAATTTGAGACCCTGTTCTGTTTTGGAATTCAGTTCCTGTGTAGCCAAGTTTACATTCCGTGTATTAGTGATATCTTATGATGTTTCTTTTTCTGTGTGACTTATTTCAGTTAGAATCATCGTACCTGAATCCACTCATTATGCTGCTACGGGCCTGATGACATAGATTTCATTGCTGAGTGATACTGCATTGTACGTAAGTACCACAAGTTCTTTATCCATTTTTCACTTTCTGTGATATTGAACTTGTACGGTAAACGAGGTTCTTGTAAACAGAGGCGTCCCAAACTTTGGGGTGGCTGTGTCTTTTTGATTTTAATTTCCCTAAGCTATAGGACCATAAGTGGAAGTGCCCTAGGCTCTGTTGCTTTGTTTTTTAGATGTTTCAGGAAACACCATACACTTCTCCCGAGTGTCTGTTGGCAATTTACATCCCGCCCATCAGCATAACAAGGCTCCCAGTTCTCCATGGCCTGTCCTGCCTTTCTGGATTTTACACTTTTTTCAGATGGCCCTTTTGACCGGGGGGAAGTGAGACTTCATTGTAGTGCAGATTTCCTTTGTAAGTTTGCTTGGTTGGCCAAAAAGGGCGTATGCGTTTTTTCCTGAATATATTCAGGAAAAAACGCATACGCCCTTTTTGGCCAAGTGCATCATTGTGGACGTTCTGCCTCTTTTCCTATGCTTTCAATGCAATTCCAGTCTACCTCCTGAAATCGGTTTCCTGCAATTCTGCCCCGCTTTCAAGTCCTCTTGGCAGCCTTACTTCAGTATATTTTTGGACGATAGCTGTCATTTATAACTCTGCAGGTTTGTGAATTACAGTGCCCCTGAGCTCCTTTCTTCAACTCGCTTTCTTGTGACCTGGCCGCAACACCGCAGGATGGCTTCAGGCCCTAATCTGGTTCCGGCACGGCACGCTGAGCCTTTGGTTAATTCCTCTTCCTGGTGGGAAATGAGAGTTAAATTTGCCCGTCCAGACACCTCCAGCTAGTCTCTCATTGGTTCTCGCTATTCCTGTTCATCTTCCGCAGAAATTGCAAACTGGGCCAAACAGGAGGTTAAAGGGACTGACTCTCCATGTCGGGAGAGTGTTAGTAAAGCATCTGGAATGTTGCACCCGAGTACCAGGGGAGGAAAACTGAGACATATTTGAACACGTCTCCCGTTCACACGGTTGATCATACTCTGGGTTCCACATGCATGTTTTAGCTGAAGGCATAATACCTTAAACCTGCAGAGTTGAGACCCGTGGAATGGGTACCATGCAATATGACTTCAAAGGGTCTTCGTTTGCTCACCGAACCTCTCCAATCCTATCACTGCTGCGTTTATGCCCCTGTACACACGCTTGATTCTCTTTTGGAGACATAGCAATCCATAGGTTTTAAGATAGTTACTAGTCAGGTACATTCTTAGGCGTTTAATATGGGGTGTTGAGTCCATTTCGTTGAGCAAGGAGTAGCTCTTGTCTATTCCATATGTGGCTTAAGGAACTTTATCTGTGCTCATTTCAATCTCTGGTTTTATGCAGCACCCCAACTCACCTTTCCCCTTAAGCAAGCATAAGTTGGTTTTCTAAATTTGAGACCCTGTTCTGTTTTGGAATTCAGTTCCTGTGTAGCCAAGTTTACATTCCGTGTATTAGTGATATCTTATGATGTTTCTTTTTCTGTGTGACTTATTTCAGTTAGAATCATCGTACCTGAATCCACTCATTATGCTGCTACGGGCCTGATGACATAGATTTCATTGCTGAGTGATACTGCATTGTACGTAAGTACCACAAGTTCTTTATCCATTTTTCACTTTGTGTGATATTGAACTTGTACGGTAAACGAGGTTCTTGTAAACAGAGGCGTCCCAAACTTTGGGGTGGCTGTGTCTTTTTGATTTTAATTTCCCTAAGCTATAGGACCATAAGTGGAAGTGCCCTAGGCTCTGTTGCTTTGTTTTTTAGATGTTTCAGGAAACACCATACACTTCTCCCGAGTGTCTGTTGGCAATTTACATCCCGCCCATCAGCATAACAAGGCTCCCAGTTCTCCATGGCCTGTCCTGCCTTTCTGGATTTTATACTTTTTTCAGATGGCCCTTTTGACCGGGGAGAAGTGAGACTTCATTGTAGTGCAGATTTCCTTTGCAAGTTTGCTTGGTTGGCCAAAAAGGGCGTATGCGTTTTTTCCTGAATATATTCAGGAAAAAACGCATACGCCCTTTTTGGCCAAGTGCATCATTGTGGACGTTCTGCCTCTTTTCCTATGCTTTCAATGCAATTCCAGTCTACCTCCTGAAATCGGTTTCCTGCAATTCTGCCCCGCTTTCAAGTCCTCTTGGCAGCCTTACTTCAGTATATTTTTGGACGATAGCTGTCATTTATAACTCTGCAGGTTTGTGAATTACAGTGCCCCTGAGCTCCTTTCTTCAACTCGCTTTCTTTTGAGCTGGCCGCAACACCGCAGGATGGCTTCAGGCCCTAATCTGGTTCCGGCACGGCACGCTGAGCCTTTGGTTAATTCCTCTTCCTGGTGGGAAATGAGAGTTAAATTTGCCCGTCCAGACACCTCCAGCTAGTCTCTCATTGGTTCTCGCTATTCCTGTTCATCTTCCGCAGAAATTGCAAACTGGGCCAAACAGGAGGTTAAAGGGACTGACTCTCCATGTCGGGAGAGTGTTAGTAAAGCATCTGGAATGTTGCACCCGAGTACCAGGGGAGGAAAACTGAGACATATTTGAACACGTCTCCCGTTCACACGGTTGGTCATACTCTGGGTTCCACATGCATGTTTCAGCTGAAGGAAGAATACCTTAAACCTGGGTAGTTGAGGCCCGTGGAATGGGTACCATGCAATATGACTTCAAAGGGTCTTCATTTGCTCACCGAACCTCTCCAATCCTATCACTGCTGTGTTTATGCCCCTGTACACACGCTTGATTCTCTTTTGGAGACATAGCAATGCATAAGTTTTAAGATACTTACTATTCAGGTACATTGTTAGGCGTTTAATATGGGGTGTTGAGTCCATTTCGTTGAGCAAGGAGTAGCTCTTGTCTATTCCATATTTGGCTTAAGGAACTTTATCTGTGCTCATTTCAATCTCTGGTTTTATGCAGCACCCCAACTCACCTTTCCCCTTAAGCAAGCATAAGATGGTTTTCTAAATTTGAGACCCTGTTCTGTTTTGGAATTCAGTTCCTGTGTAGCCAAGTTTACATTCCGTGTATTACTGATATCTTATGATGTTTCTTTTTCTGTATGACTTATTTCAGTTAGAATCGTCGTACCTGAATCCACTCATTATGCTGCTACGGGCCTGATGACATAGATTTCATTGCTGAGTGATACTGCATTGTACGTAAGTACCACAAGTTCTTTATCCATTTTTCACTTTCTGTGATATTGAACTTGTACGGTAAACGAGGTTCTTGTAAACAGAGGCGTCCCAAACTTTGGGGAGGCTGTGTCTTTTTGATTTTAATTTCCCTAAGCTATAGGACCATAAGTGGAAGTGCCCTAGGATCTGTTGCTTTGTTTTTTAGATATTTCAGGAAACACCATACACTTCTCCCGAGTGTCTGTTGGCAATTTACATCCCGCCCATCAGCATAACAAGGCTCCCAGTTCTCCATGGCCTGTCCTGCCTTTCTGGATTTTACACTTTTTTCAGATGGCCCTTTTGACCGGGGGGAAGTGAGACTTCATTGTAGTGCAGATTTCCTTTGCAAGCTTGCTTGGTTGGCCAAAAAGGGCGTATGCGTTTTTTCCTGAATATATTCAGGAAAAAACGCATACGCCCTTTTTGGCCAAGTGCATCATTGTGGACGTTCTGCCTCTTTTCCTATGCTTTCAATGCAATTCCAGTCTACCTCCTGAAATCGGTTTCCTGCAATTCTGCCCCGTTTTCAAGTCCTCTTGGCAGCCTTACTTCAGTATATTTTTGGACGATAGCTGTCATTTATAAATCTGCAGGTTTGTGAATTACAGTGCCCCTGAGCTCCTTTCTTCAACTCGCTTTCTTTTGAGCTGGCCGCAACACCGCAGGATGGCTTCAGGTCCTAATCTGGTTCCGGCACGGCACGCTGAGCCTTAGGTTATTTCCTCTTCCTGGTGGGAAATGAGAGTTAAATTTGCCCGTCCAGACACCTCCAGCTAGTCTCTCATTGGTTCTCGCTATTCCTGTTCATCTTCCGCAGAAATTGCAAACTGGGCCAAACAGGAGGTTAAAGGCGCTGACTCTCCAAGTGGGGAGAGTGTTAGTAAAGCGTCTGGAATGTTGCACCCGAGTACCAGGGGAGGAAAACTGAGACATATTTGAACACGTCTCCCGTCCACACGGTTGATCATACTCTGGGTTCCACATGCATGTTTTAGCTGAAGGAAGAATACCTTAAACCTGGAGAGTTGAGGCCCGTGGAATGGGTACCATGCAATATGACTTCAAAGGGTCTGCATTTGCTCACCGAACCTCTCCAATCCTATCACTGCTGCGTTTATGCCCCTGTACACACGCTTGATTCTCTTTTGGAGACATAGCAATCCATAGGTTTTAAGATACTTACTATTCAGGTACATTCTTAGGCGTTTAATATGGGGTGTTGAGTCCTTTTCGTTGAGCAAGGAGTAGCTCTTGTCTATTCCATATTTGGCTTAAGGAACTTTATCTGTGCTCATTTCAATCTCTGGTTTTATGCAGCACCCCAACTCACCTTTCCCCTTAAGCAAGCATAAGTTGGTTTTCTAAATTTGAGACCCTGTTCTGTTCTGTAATTCAGTTCCTGTGTAGCCAAGTTTACATTCCATGTATTACTGATACCTTATGATGTTTCTTTTTCTGTGTGACTTATTTCAGTTAGAATCATCATACCTGAATCCACTCATTGTGCTGCTAAGGGCCTGATGACATAGATTTCATTGCTGAGTGATACTGCTTTGTAAGTAAATACCACAACTTCTTTATCCATTTTTCAATTTCTGCGATGTTGAACTTGTACTGTAAATGAGGTTCTTGTAAACAGAGGCGTCGCAAACTTTGGGGTGGCTGTGTCTTTTTGATTTTAATTTCCCTAAGCTATAGGACCATAAGTGGAAGTGCCCTAGGATCTGTTGCTTTGTTTTTTAGATATTTCAGGAAACACCATACACTTCTCCCGAGTGTCTGTTGGCAATTTACATCCCGCCCATCAGTATAACAAGGCTCCCAGTTCTCCATGGCCTGTCCTGCCTTTCTGGATTTTACACTTTTTTCCGATGGCCCTTTTGACCGGGGGGAAGTGAGACTTCATTGTAGTGCAGATTTCCTTTGCAAGCTTGCTTGGTTGGCCAAAAAGGGCGTATGCGTTTTTTCCTGAATATATTCAGGAAAAAACGCATACGCCCTTTTTGGCCAAGTGCACCACTGTGGACGTTCTGCCTCTTTTCCTATGCTTTCAATGCAATTCCAGTCTACCTCCTGAAATCGGTTTCCTACAATTCTGCCCCGCTTTCAAGTCCTCTTGGCAGCCTTACTTCAGTATATTTTTGGACGATAGCTGTCATTTATAACTCTGCATGTTTGTGAATTACAGTGCCTCTGAGCTGCTTTCTTCAACTCGCTTTGTTTTGAGCTGGCCGCAACACCGCAGGATGGCTTCAGGCCCTAATCTGGTTCCGGCACGGCACGCTGAGCCTTTGGTTAATTCCTTTTCCTGGTGGGAAATGAGAGTTAAATTTGCCTGTCCAGACACCTCCAGCTAGTCTCTCATTGTTTCTCGCTATTCCTGTTCATCTTCCGCAGAAATTGCAAACTGGGCCAAACAGGAGGTTAAAGGGACTGACTCTCCATGTCGGGAGAGTGTTAGTAAAGCATCTGGAATGTTGCACCCGAGTACCAGGGGATGAAAACTGAGACATATTTGAACACGTCTCCCGTTCACACGGTTGATCATACTCTAGGTTCCACATGCATGTTTTAGCTGAAGGCAGAATACCTTAAACCTGGAGAGTTGAGACCCGTGGAATGGGTACCATGTAATATGACATCAAAGGGTCTTCATTTGCTCACCGAACCTCTCCAATCCTATCACTGCTGCGTTTATGCCCCTGTACACACGCTTGATTCTCTTTTGGAGACATAGCAATCCATAGGTTTTAAGATACTTACTAGTCAGGTACATTCTTAGGCGTTTAATATGGGGTGTTGAGTCCATTTCGTTGAACAAGGAGTAGCTCTTGTCTATTTCATATTTGGCTTAAGGAACTTTATCTGTGCTCATTTCAATCTCTGGTTTTATGCAGCACCCCAACTCACCTTTCCCCTTAAGCAAGCATAAGTTGGTTTTCTAAATTTGAGACCCTGTTCTGTTTTGGAATTCAGTTCCTGTGTAGCCAAGTTTACATTCCGTGTATTAGTGATAACTTATGATGTTTCTTTTTCTGTGTGACTTATTTCAGTTAGAATCATCGTACCTGAATCCACTCATTATGCTGCTACGGGCCTGATGACATAGATTTCATTGCTGAGTGATACTGCATTGTACGTAAGTACCACAAGTTCTTTATCCATTTTTCACTTTCTGTGATATTGAACTTGTACGATAAACGAGGTTCTTGTAAACAGAGGCGTCACAAACTTTGGGGTGGCTGTGTCTTTTTGATTTTAATTTCCCTAAGCTATAGGACCATAAGTGGAAGTGCCCTAGGCTCTGTTGCTTTGTTTTTTAGATGTTTCAGGAAACAGCATACACTTCTCCCGAGTGTCTGTTGGCAATTTACATCCCGCCCATCAGCATAACAAGGCTCCCAGTTCTCCATCGCCTGTCCTGCCTTTCTGGATTTTACACTTTTTTCAGATGGCCCTTTTGACCAGGGGGAAGTGAGACTTCATTGTAGTGCAGATTTCCTTTGCAAGTTTGCTTGGTTGGCCAAAAAGGGCGTATGCGTTTTTTCTTGAATATATTCAGGAAAAAACGCATACGCCCTTTTTGGCCAAGTGCATCATTGTGGACGTTCTGCCTCTTTTCCTATGCTTTCAGTGCAATTCCAGTCTACCTCCTGAAATCGGTTTCCTGCAATTCTGCCCCGCTTTCAAGTCCTCTTGGCAGCCTTCCTTCAGTATATTTTTGGACGATAGCTGTCATTTATAACTCTGCAGGTTTGTGAATTACAGTGCCCCTGAGCTCCTTTCTTCAACTCGTTTTCTTGTGACCTGGCCGCAACACCGCAGGATGGATTCAGGCCCTAAACTGGTTCCGGCATGGCACGCTGAGCCTTTGGTTGTTTCCTCTTCCTGGTGGGAAATGAGAGTTAAATTTGCCCGTCCAGACACCTCCAGCTAGTCTCTCATTGGTTCTCGCTATTCCTGTTCATCTTCCGCAGAAATTGCAAACTGGGCCAAACAGGAGATTAAAGGCGCTGACTCTCCAAGTGGGGAGAGTGTTAGTAAAGCGTCTGGAATGTTGCACCCGAGTACCAGGGGATGAAAACTGAGATATATTTGAACACGTCTCCCGTTTACATGGTTGATCATACTCTGGGTTCCACATGCATGTTTTAGCTGAAGGAAGAATAACTTAAACCTGGGTAGTTAAAACCCGTGGAATGGGTACCATGCAATATGACTTCAAAGGGTCTTCATTTGCTCATCGAACCTCTCCAATCCTATCACTGCTGCGTTTATGCCCCTGTACACACGCTTGATTCTCTTTTGGAGACATAGCAATCCATAGGTTTTAAGATACTTACTAGTCAGGTACATTCTTAAGCGTTTAATATGAGGTGTTGAGTCCATTTCGTTGAGCAAGGAGTAGCTCTTGTCTATTCCATATTTGGCTTAAGGAACTTTATCTGTGCTCATTTCAATCTCTGGTTTTATGCAGCACCCCAACTCACCTTTCCCCTTAAGCAAGCATAAGTTGGTTTTCTAAATTTGAGACCCTGTTCTGTTCTGTAATTCAGTTCCTGTGTAGCCAAGTTTACATTCCGTGTATTACTGATATCTTATGATGTTTCTTTTTCTGTGTGACTTATTTCAGTTAGAATCATCATACCTGAATCCACTCATTGTGCTGCTAAGGGCCTGATGACATAGATTTCATTGCTGAGTGATATTGCTTTGTAAGTAAATACCACAACTTCTTTATCCATTTTTCACTTTCTGCGATGTTGAACTTGTACTGTAAACGAGGTTCTTGTAAACAGAGGCATCGCAAACTTTGGGGTGGCTGTGTCTTTTTGATTTTAATTTCCCTAAGCTATAGGACCATAAGTGGAAGTGCCCTAGGATCTGTTGCTTTGTTTTTTAGATATTTCAGGAAACACCATACACTTCTCCCGAGTGTCTGTTGGCAATTTACATCCCGCCCATCAGCATAACAAGGCTCCCAGTTCTCCATGGCCTGTCCTGTCTTTCTGGATTTTACACTTTTTTCAGATGGCCCTTTTGACCGGGGGGAAGTGAGACTTCATTGTAGTGCAGATTTCCTTTGCAAGCTTGCTTGGTTGGCCAAAAAGGGCGTATGCGTTTTTTCCTGAATATATTCAGGAAAAAACGCATACGCCCTTTTTGGCCAAGTGCATCATTGTGGACGTTCTGCCTCTTTTCCTATGCTTTCAATGCAATTCCAGTCTACCTCCTGAAATCGGTTTCCTGCAATTCTGCCCCGCTTTCAAGTCCTCTTGGCAGCCTTACTTCAGTATATTTTTGGACGATAGCTGTCATTTATAACTCTGCAGGTTTGTGAATTACAGTGCCCCTGAGCTCCTTTCTTCAACTCGCTTTCTTTTGAGCTGGCCGCAACACCGCAGGATGGCTTCAGGTCCTTATCTGGTTACGGCACGGCACGCTGAGCCTTAGGTTATTTCCTCTTCCTGGTGGGAAATGAGCGTTAAATTTGCCTGTCCAGACACCTCCAGCTAGTCTCTCATTGGTTCTTGCTATTCCTGTTCATCTTCCGCAGAAATTGCAAAATGGGCCAAACAGGAGGTTAAAGGCGCTGACTCTCCAAGTGGGGAGAGTGTTAGTAAAGCGTCTGGAATGTTTCACCCGAGTACCAGGGGAGGAAAACTGAGACATATTTGAACACGTCTCCCGTCCACACGGTTGATCATACTCTGGGTTCCACATGCATGTTTTACCTGAAGGAAGAATACCTTAAACCTGGGTAGTTGAAACCCGTGGAATGGGTACCATGCAATATGACTTCAAAGGGTCTTCATTTGCTCACCGAACCTCTCCAATCCTATCACTGCTGCGTTTATGCCCCCGTACACACGCTTGATTCTCTTTTGGAGACATAGCAATCCATAGGTTTTAAGATACTTACTAGTCAGGTACATTCTTAGGCGTTTAATATGGGGTGTTGAGTCCATTTCGTTGAGCAAGGAGTAGCTCTTGTCTATTCCATATTTGGCTTAAGGAACTTTATCTGTGCTCATTTCAATCTCTGGTTTTATGCAGCACCCCATCTCACCTTTCCCCTTAAGCAAGCATAAGTTGGTTTTCTAAATTTGAGACCCTGTTCTGTTCTGTAATTCAGTTCCTGTGTAGCCAAGTTTACATTCCGTGTATTACTGATATCTTATGATGTTTCCTTTTCTGTGTGACTTATTTCAGTTAGAATCATCGTACCTGAATCCACTCATTATGCTGCTACGGGCCTGATGACATAGATTTCATTGCTGAGTGATACTGCATTGTATGTAAGTACCACAAGTTCTTTATCCATTTTTCACTTTGTGTGATATTGAACTTGTACGGTAAACGAGGTTCTTGTAAACAGAGGCGTCCCAAACTTTGGGGTGGCTGTGTCTTTTTGATTTTAATTTCCCTAAGCTATAGGACCATAAGTGGAAGTGCCCTAGGCTCTGTTGCTTTGTTTTTTAGATGTTTCAGGAAACACCATACACTTCTCCCGAGTGTCTGTTGGCAATTTACATCCCGCCCATCAGCATAACAAGGCTCCCAGTTCTCCATGGCCTGTCCTGCCTTTCTGGATTTTACACTTTTTTCAGATGGCCCTTTTGACCGGGGGGAAGTGAGACTTCATTGTAGTGCAGATTTCCTTTGCAAGCTTGCTTGGTTGGCCAAAAAGGGCGTATGCGTTTTTTCCTGAATATATTCAGGAAAAAACGCATATGCCCTTTTTGGCCAAGTGCATCATTGTGGACGTTCTGCCTCTTTTCCTATGCTTTCAATGCAATTCCTGTCTACCTCCTGAAATCGGTTTCCTGCAATTCTGCCCCGCTTTCAAGTCCTCTTGGCAGCCTTACTTCAGTATATTTTTGGACGATAGCTGTCATTTATAACTCTGCATGTTTGTGAATTACAGTGTCCCTGAGCTCCTTTCTTCAACTCGCTTTCTTGTGACCTGGCCGCAACACCGCAGGATGGCTTCAGGCCCTAATCTGGTTCCGGCACGGCACGCTGAGCCTTTGGTTAATTCCTCTTCCTGGTGGGAAATGAGAGTTAAATTTGCCCGTCCAGACACCTCCAGCTAGTCTCTCATTGGTTCTCGCTATTCCTGTTCATCTTCCGCAGAAATTGCAAACTGGGCCAAACAGGAGGTTAAAGGGACTGACTCTCCAAGTCGGGAGAGTGTTAGTAAAGCGTCTGGAATGTTGCACCCGAGTACCAGGGTACGAAAACTGAGACATATTTGAACACGTCTCCCGTTCACACGGTTGATCATACTCTGGGTTCCACATGCATGTTTTAGCTGAAGGCAGAATACCTTAAACCTGGAGAGTTGAGACCCTTGGAATGGGTACCATGCAATATGACTTCAAAGGGTCTTCATTTGCTCACCGAACCTCTCCAATCCTATCACTGCTGCGTTTATGCCCCTGTACACATGCTTGATTCTCTTTTGGAGACATAGCAATCCATAGGTTTTAAGATACTTACTAGTCAGGTACATTCTTAGGCGTTTAATATGGGGTGTTGAGTCCATTTCGTTGAGCAAGGAGTAGCTCTTGTCTATTCCATATTTGGCTTAAGGAACTTTATCTGTGCTCATTTCAATCTCTGGTTTTATGCAGCACCCCAACTCACCTTTCCCCTTAAGCAAGCATAAGTTGGTTTTCTAAATTTGAGACCCTGTTCTGTTTTGGAATTCAGTTCCTGTGTAGCCAAGTTTACATTCCGTGTATTAGTGATATCTTATGATGTTTCTTTTTCTGTGTGACTTATTTCAGTTAGAATCATCGTACCTGAATCCACTCATTATGCTGCTACGGGCCTGATGACATAGATTTCATTGCTGAGTGATACTGCATTGTACGTAAGTACCACAAGTTCTTTATCCATTTTTCACTTTCTGTGATATTGAACTTGTACGGTAAACGAGGTTCTTGTAAACAGAGGCGTCCCAAACTTTGGGGTGGCTGTGTCTTTTTGATTTTAATTTCCCTAAGCTATAGGACCATAAGTGGAAGTGCCCTAGGCTCTGTTGCTTTGTTTTTTAGATGTTTCAGGAAACACCATACACTTCTCCCAAGTGTCTGTTGGCAATTTACATCCCGCCCATCAGCATAACAAGGCTCCCATTTCTCCATGGCCTTTCCTGCCTTTCTGGATTTTACACTTTTTTCAGATGGCCCTTTTGACCGGGGGGAAGTGAGACTTCATTGTAGTGCAGATTTCCTTTGCAAGCTTGCTTGGTTGGCCAAAAAGGGCGTATGCGTTTTTTCCTGAATATATTCAGGAAAAAACGCATACGCCCTTTATGGCCAAGTGCATCATGGTGGACGTTCTGCCCCTTTTCCTATGCTTTCAATGCAATTCCAGTCTACCTCCTGAAATCGGTTTCCTGCAATTCTGCCCCGCTTTCAAGTCCTCTTGGCAGCCTTCCTTCAGTATATTTTTGGACGATAGCTGTCATTTATAACTCTGCAGGTTTGTGAATTACAGTGCCCCTGAGCTCCTTTCTTCAACTCGCTTTCTTGTGACCTGGCCGCAACACCGCAAGATGGCTTCAGGCCCTAATCTGGTTCCGGCACGGCACGCTGAGCCTTTGGTTAATTCCTCTTCCTGGTGGGAAATGAGAGTTAAATTTGCCCGTCCAGACACCTCCAGCTAGTCTCTCATTGGTTCTCGCTATTCCTGTTCATCTTCCGCAGAAATTGCAAACTGGGCCAAACAGGAGGTTAAAGGGACTGACTCTCGAAGTCGGGAGAGTGTTAGTAAAGCATCTGGAATGTTGCACCCGAGTACCAGGGTACCAAAACTGAGACATATTTGAACACGTCTCCCGATCACATGGTTGATCATACTCTAGGTTCCACATGCATGTTTTAGCTGAAGGAAGAATACCTTAAACCTGGAGAGTTGAGACCCGTGGAATGGGTACCATGCAATATGACTTCAAAGGGTCTTCATTTGCCCACCGAACCTCTCCAATCCTATCACTGCTGCGTTTATGCCCCTGTACACATGCTTGATTCTCTTTCGGAGACATAGCAATCCATAGGTTTTAAGATACTTACTAGTCAGGTACATTCTTAAGCGTTTAATATGAGGTGTTGAGTCCATTTCGTTGAGCAAGGAGTAGCTCTTGTCTATTCCATATTTGGCTTAAGGAACTTTATCTGTGCTCATTTCAATCTCTGGTTTTATGCAGCACCCCAACTCACCTTTCCCCTTAAGCAAGCATAAGTTGGTTTTCTAAATTTGAGACCCTGTTCTGTTCTGTAATTCAGTTCCTGTGTAGCCAAGTTTACATTCCGTGTATTACTGATATCTTATGATGTTTCTTTTTCTGTGTGACTTATTTCAGTTAGAATCATCATACCTGAATCCACTCATTGTGCTGCTAAGGGCCTGATGACATAGATTTCATTGCTGAGTGATATTGCTTTGTAAGTAAATACCACAACTTCTTTATCCATTTTTCACTTTCTGCGATGTTGAACTTGTACTGTAAACGAGGTTCTTGTAAACAGAGGCATCGCAAACTTTGGGGTGGCTGTGTCTTTTTGATTTTAATTTCCCTAAGCTATAGGACCATAAGTGGAAGTGCCCTAGGATCTGTTGCTTTGTTTTTTAGATATTTCAGGAAACACCATACACTTCTCCCGAGTGTCTGTTGGCAATTTACATCCCGCCCATCAGCATAACAAGGCTCCCAGTTCTCCATGGCCTGTCCTGTCTTTCTGGATTTTACACTTTTTTCAGATGGCCCTTTTGACCGGGGGGAAGTGAGACTTCATTGTAGTGCAGATTTCCTTTGCAAGCTTGCTTGGTTGGCCAAAAAGGGCGTATGCGTTTTTTCCTGAATATATTCAGGAAAAAACGCATACGCCCTTTTTGGCCAAGTGCATCATTGTGGACGTTCTGCCTCTTTTCCTATGCTTTCAATGCAATTCCAGTCTACCTCCTGAAATCGGTTTCCTGCAATTCTGCCCCGCTTTCAAGTCCTCTTGGCAGCCTTACTTCAGTATATTTTTGGACGATAGCTGTCATTTATAACTCTGCAGGTTTGTGAATTACAGTGCCCCTGAGCTCCTTTCTTCAACTCGCTTTCTTTTGAGCTGGCCGCAACACCGCAGGATGGCTTCAGGTCCTAATCTGGTTACGGCACGGCACGCTGAGCCTTAGGTTATTTCCTCTTCCTGGTGGGAAATGAGAGTTAAATTTGCCCGTCCAGACACCTCCAGCTAGTCTCTCATTGGTTCTTGCTATTCCTGTTCATCTTCCGCAGAAATTGCAAAATGGGCCAAACAGGAGGTTAAAGGCGCTGACTCTCCAAGTGGGGAGAGTGTTAGTAAAGCGTCTGGAATGTTTCACCCGAGTACCAGGGGAGGAAAACTGAGACATATTTGAACACGTCTCCCGTCCACACGGTTGATCATACTCTGGGTTCCACATGCATGTTTTACCTGAAGGAAGAATACCTTAAACCTGGGTAGTTGAAACCCGTGGAATGGGTACCATGCAATATGACTTCAAAGGGTCTTCATTTGCTCACCGAACCTCTCCAATCCTATCACTGCTGCGTTTATGCCCCCGTACACACGCTTGATTCTCTTTTGGAGACATAGCAATCCATAGGTTTTAAGATACTTACTAGTCAGGTACATTCTTAGGCGTTTAATATGGGGTGTTGAGTCCATTTCGTTGAGCAAGGAGTAGCTCTTGTCTATTCCATATTTGGCTTAAGGAACTTTATCTGTGCTCATTTCAATCTCTGGTTTTATGCAGCACCCCATCTCACCTTTCCCCTTAAGCAAGCATAAGTTGGTTTTCTAAATTTGAGACCCTGTTCTGTTCTGTAATTCAGTTCCTGTGTAGCCAAGTTTACATTCCGTGTATTACTGATATCTTATGATGTTTCCTTTTCTGTGTGACTTATTTCAGTTAGAATCATCGTACCTGAATCCACTCATTATGCTGCTACGGGCCTGATGACATAGATTTCATTGCTGAGTGATACTGCATTGTATGTAAGTACCACAAGTTCTTTATCCATTTTTCACTTTGTGTGATATTGAACTTGTACGGTAAACGAGGTTCTTGTAAACAGAGGCGTCCCAAACTTTGGGGTGGCTGTGTCTTTTTGATTTTAATTTCCCTAAGCTATAGGACCATAAGTGGAAGTGCCCTAGGCTCTGTTGCTTTGTTTTTTAGATGTTTCAGGAAACACCATACACTTCTCCCGAGTGTCTGTTGGCAATTTACATCCCGCCCATCAGCATAACAAGGCTCCCAGTTCTCCATGGCCTGTCCTGCCTTTCTGGATTTTACACTTTTTTCAGATGGCCCTTTTGACCGGGGGGAAGTGAGACTTCATTGTAGTGCAGATTTCCTTTGCAAGCTTGCTTGGTTGGCCAAAAAGGGCGTATGCGTTTTTTCCTGAATATATTCAGGAAAAAACGCATATGCCCTTTTTGGCCAAGTGCATCATTGTGGACGTTCTGCCTCTTTTCCTATGCTTTCAATGCAATTCCTGTCTACCTCCTGAAATCGGTTTCCTGCAATTCTGCCCCGCTTTCAAGTCCTCTTGGCAGCCTTACTTCAGTATATTTTTGGACGATAGCTGTCATTTATAACTCTGCATGTTTGTGAATTACAGTGTCCCTGAGCTCCTTTCTTCAACTCGCTTTCTTGTGACCTGGCCGCAACACCGCAGGATGGCTTCAGGCCCTAATCTGGTTCCGGCACGGCACGCTGAGCCTTTGGTTAATTCCTCTTCCTGGTGGGAAATGAGAGTTAAATTTGCCCGTCCAGACACCTCCAGCTAGTCTCTCATTGGTTCTCGCTATTCCTGTTCATCTTCCGCAGAAATTGCAAACTGGGCCAAACAGGAGGTTAAAGGGACTGACTCTCCAAGTCGGGAGAGTGTTAGTAAAGCGTCTGGAATGTTGCACCCGAGTACCAGGGTACGAAAACTGAGACATATTTGAACACGTCTCCCGTTCACACGGTTGATCATACTCTGGGTTCCACATGCATGTTTTAGCTGAAGGCAGAATACCTTAAACCTGGAGAGTTGAGACCCTTGGAATGGGTACCATGCAATATGACTTCAAAGGGTCTTCATTTGCTCACCGAACCTCTCCAATCCTATCACTGCTGCGTTTATGCCCCTGTACACATGCTTGATTCTCTTTTGGAGACATAGCAATCCATAGGTTTTAAGATACTTACTAGTCAGGTACATTCTTAGGCGTTTAATATGGGGTGTTGAGTCCATTTCGTTGAGCAAGGAGTAGCTCTTGTCTATTCCATATTTGGCTTAAGGAACTTTATCTGTGCTCATTTCAATCTCTGGTTTTATGCAGCACCCCAACTCACCTTTCCCCTTAAGCAAGCATAAGTTGGTTTTCTAAATTTGAGACCCTGTTCTGTTTTGGAATTCAGTTCCTGTGTAGCCAAGTTTACATTCCGTGTATTAGTGATATCTTATGATGTTTCTTTTTCTGTGTGACTTATTTCAGTTAGAATCATCGTACCTGAATCCACTCATTATGCTGCTACGGGCCTGATGACATAGATTTCATTGCTGAGTGATACTGCATTGTACGTAAGTACCACAAGTTCTTTATCCATTTTTCACTTTCTGTGATATTGAACTTGTACGGTAAACGAGGTTCTTGTAAACAGAGGCGTCCCAAACTTTGGGGTGGCTGTGTCTTTTTGATTTTAATTTCCCTATGCTATAGGACCATAAGTGGAAGTGCCCTAGGCTCTGTTGCTTTGTTTTTTAGATGTTTCAGGAAACACCATACACTTCTCCCAAGTGTCTGTTGGCAATTTACATCCCGCCCATCAGCATAACAAGGCTCCCATTTCTCCATGGCCTGTCCTGCCTTTCTGGATTTTACACTTTTTTCAGATGGCCCTTTTGACCGGGGGGAAGTGAGACTTCATTGTAGTGCAGATTTCCTTTGCAAGCTTGCTTGGTTGGCCAAAAAGGGCGTATGCGTTTTTTCCTGAATATATTCAGGAAAAAACGCATACGCCCTTTATGGCCAAGTGCATCATTGTGGACGTTCTGCCCCTTTTCCTATGCTTTCAATGCAATTCCAGTCTACCTCCTGAAATCGGTTTCCTGCAATTCTGCCCCGCTTTCAAGTCCTCTTGGCAGCCTTCCTTCAGTATATTTTTGGACGATAGCTGTCATTTATAACTCTGCAGGTTTGTGAATTACAGTGCCCCTGAGCTCCTTTCTTCAACTCGCTTTCTTGTGACCTGGCCGCAACACCGCAAGATGGCTTCAGGCCCTAATCTGGTTCCGGCACGGCACGCTGAGCCTTTGGTTAATTCCTCTTCCTGGTGGGAAATGAGAGTTAAATTTGCCCGTCCAGACACCTCCAGCTAGTCTCTCATTGGTTCTCGCTATTCCTGTTCATCTTCCGCAGAAATTGCAAACTGGGCCAAACAGGAGGTTAAAGGGACTGACTCTCGAAGTCGGGAGAGTGTTAGTAAAGCATCTGGAATGTTGCACCCGAGTACCAGGGTACCAAAACTGAGACATATTTGAACACGTCTCCCGATCACATGGTTGATCATACTCTAGGTTCCACATGCATGTTTTAGCTGAAGGAAGAATACCTTAAACCTGGAGAGTTGAGACCCGTGGAATGGGTACCATGCAATATGACTTCAAAGGGTCTTCATTTGCCCACCGAACCTCTCCAATCCTATCACTGCTGCGTTTATGCCCCTGTACACATGCTTGATTCTCTTTCGGAGACATAGCAATCCATAGGTTTTAAGATACTTACTTGTCAGGTACATTCTTAGGCGTTGAATATGGGGTGTTGAGTCCATTTCGTTGAGCAAGGAGTAGCTCTTGTCTATTCCATATTTGGCTTAAGGAACTTTATCTGTGCTCCTTTCAATCTCTGGTTTTATGCAGCACCCCAACTCACCTTTACCCTTAAGCAAGCATAAGTTGGTTTTCTAAATTTGAGACCCTGTTCTGTTCTGTAATTCAGTTCCTGTGTAGCCAAGTTTACATTCCGTGTATTACTGATATCTTATGATGTTTCTTTTTCTGTGTGACTTATTTCAGTTAGAATCATCATATCTGAATCCACTCATTGTGCTGCTAAGTTCCTGATGACATAGATTTCAGTGATGAGTGATATTGCTTTGTAAGTATATACCACAACTTCTTTATCCATTTTTCACTTTCTGCGATGTTGAACTTGTACTGTAAACGAGGTTCTTGTAAACAGAGCCGTTCCAAACTTTGGGGTGGCTGTGTCTTTTTGATTTTAATTTCCCTAAGCTATAGGACCATAAGTGGAAGTGCCCTAGGCTCTGTTGCTTTGTTTTTTAGATGTTTCAGGAAACACCATACACTTCTCCCGAGTGTCTGTTGGCAATTTACGTCCCGCCCATCAGCATAACAAGGCTCCCAGTTCTCCATCGCCTGTCCTGCCTTTCTGGATTTTACACTTTTTTCAGATGGCCCTTTTGACCGGGGGGAAGTGAGACTTCATTGTAGTGCAGATTTCCTTTGCAAGCTTGCTTGGTTGGCCAAAAAGGGCGTATGCGTTTTTTCCTGAATATATTCAGGAAAAAACGCATACGCCCTTTTTGGCCAAGTGCATCATTGTGGACGTTCTGCCTCTTTTCCTATGCTTTCAATGCAATTCCAGTCTACCTCCTGAAATCGGTTTCCTGCAATTCTGCCCCGCTTTCAAGTCCTCTTGGCAGCCTTACTTCAGTATATTTTTGGACGATAGCTGTCATTTATAACTCTGCAGGTTTGTGCATTACAGTGCCCCTGAGCTCCTTTCTTCAACTCGCTTTCTTTTGAGCTGGCCGCAACACCGCAAGATGGCTTCAGGCCCTAATCTGTTTCGGGCACGGCACGCTGAGCCTTTGGTTAATTCCTCTTCCTGGTGGGAAATGAGAGTTAAATTTGCCCGTCCAGACACCTCCAGCTAGTCTCTCATTGGTTCTCCCTATTCCTGTTCATCTTCCGCAGAAATTGCAAACTGGGCCAAACAGGAGGTTAAAGGCGCTGACTCTCCAAGTGGGGAGAGTGTTAGTAAAGCGTCTGGAATGTTGCACCCGAGTACCAGGGTACCAAAACTGAGGCATATTTGAACACGTATCCCGATCACATGGTTGATCATACTCTAGGTTCCACATGCATGTTTTAGCTGAAGGAAGAATACCTTAAACCTGGAGAGTTGAGACCCGTGGAATGGGTACCATGCAATATGACTTCAAAGGGTCTTCATTTGCTCACCGAACCTCTCCTATCCTATCACTGCTGCGTTTATGCCCCTGTACACACGCTTGATTCTCTTATGGAGACATAGCAATCCATAGGTTTTAAGATACTTACTAGTCAGGTACATTCCTAGGCGTTTAATATGGGGTGTTGAGTCCATTTCGTTGAGCAAGGAGTAGCTCTTGTCTATTCCATATTTGGCTTAAGGAACTTTATCTGTGCTCATTTCAATCTCTGGTTTTATGCAGCACCCCAACTCACCTTTCCCCTTAAGCAAACATAAGTTGGTTTTCTAAATTTGAGACCCTGTTCTGTTTTGGAATTCAGTTCCTGTGTAGCCAAGTTTACATTCCGTGTATTAGTGATATCTTATGATGTTTCTTTTTCTGTGTGTCTTATTTCAGTTAGAATCATCGTACCTGAATCCACTCATTATGCTGCTACGGGCCTGATGACATAGATTTCATTGCTGAGTGATACTGTATTGTACGTAAGTACCACAAGTTCTTTATCCATTTTTTACTTTCTGCGTTGTTGAACTTTTACGGTAAACGAGGTTCTTGTAAACAGAGGCGTCCCAAACTTTGGGGTGGCTGTGTCTTTTTGATTTTAATTTCCCTAAGCTATAGGACCATAAGTGGAAGTGCCCTAGGCTCTGTTGCTTTGTTTTTTAGATGTTTCAGGAAACACCATACACTTCTCCCGAGTGTCTGTTGGCAATTTACATCCCGCCCATCAGCATAACAAGGCTCCCAGTTCTCCATGGCCTGTCCTGCCTTTCTGGATTTTACACTTTTTTCAGATAGCCCTTTTGACTGGGGGGAAGTGAGACTTCATTGTAGTGCAGATTTCCTTTGCAAGCTTGCTTGGTTGGCCAAAAAGTGCGTATGCGTTTTTTCCTGAATATATTCAGGAAAAAACGCATACGCCCTTTTTGGCCAAGTGCATCATTGTGGACGTTCTGCCTCTTTTCCTATGCTTTCAATGCAATTCCAGTCTACCTCCTGAAATCGGTTTCCTGCAATTCTGCCCCGCTTTCAAGTCCTCTTGGTAGCCTTCCTTCAGTATATTTTTGGACGATAGCTGTCATTTATAACTCTGCAGGTTTGTGAATTACAGTGCCCCTGAGCTCCTTTCTTCAACTCGCTTTCTTGTGACCTGGCCGCAACACCGCAGGATGGCTTCAGGCCCTAATCTGGTTCCGGCACGGCACGCTGAGCCTTTGGTTAATTCCTCTTCCTGGTGGGAAATGAGAGTTAAATTTGCCCGTCCAGACACCTCCAGCTAGTCTCTCATTGGTTCTCGCTATTCCTGTTCATCTTCCGCAGAAATTGCAAACTGGGCCAAACAGGAGGTTAAAGGGACTGACTCTCCAAGTCGGGAGAGTGTTAGTAAAGCATCTGGAATGTTGCACCCGAGTACCAGGGTACCAAAACTGAGACATATTTGAACACGTCTCCCGATCACATGGTTGATCATACTCTAGGTTCCACATGCATGTTTTAGCTGAAGGAAGAATACCTTAAACCTGGAGAGTTGAGACCCGTGGAATGGGTACCATGCAATATGACTTCAAAGGGTCTTCATTTGCTCACCGAACCTCTCCAATCCTATCACTGCTGCGTTTATGCCCCTGTACACACGCTTGATTCTCTTTTGGAGACATAGCAATCCATAGGTTTTAATATACTTACTAGTCAGGTAGATTCTTAGGCGTTTAATATGGGGTGTTGAGTTCATTTCATTGAGCAAGGAGTAGCTCTTCTCTATTCCATATTTGGCTTAAGGAACTTTATCTGTGCTCATTTCAATCTCTGGTTTTATGCAGCACCCCAACTCACCTTTCCCCTTAAGCAAGCATAAGTTGGTTTTCTAAATTTGAGACCCTCTTCTGTTTTGGAATTCAGTTCCTGTGTAGCCAAGTTTACATTCCGTGTATTAGTGATATCTTATGATGTTTCTTTTTCTGTGTGACTTATTTCAGTTAGAATCATCGTACCTGAATCCACTCATTATGCTGCTACGGGCCTGATGACATAGATTTCATTGCTGAGTGATACTGCATTGTACGTAAGTACCACAAGTTCTTTATCCATTTTTCACTTTCTGTGATATTGAACTTGTACGGTAAATGATGTTCTTGTAAACAGAGGCGTCCCAAACTTTGGGGTGGCTGTGTCTTTTTGATTTTAATTTCCCTAAGCTATAGGACCATAAGTGGAAGTGCCCTAGGCTCTGTTGCTTTGTTTCTTAGATGTTTCAGGAAACACCATACACTTCTCCCGAGTGTCTGTTGGCAATTTACATCCCGCCCATCAGCATAACAAGGATCCCAGTTCTCCATGGCCTGTCCTGTCTTTCTGGATTTTACACTTTTTTCAGATGGCCCTTTTGACCGGGGGGAAGTGAGACTTCATTGTAGTGCAGATTTCGTTTGCAAGCTTGCTTGCTTGACCAAAAAGGGCGTATGCGTTTTTTCCTGAATATATTCAGGAAAAAACGCATACGCCCTTTTTGGCCAAGTGCATCATTGTGGACGTTCTGCCTCTTTTCCTATGCTTTCAATGCAATTCCAGTCTACCTCCTGAAATCGGTTTCCTGCAATTCTGCCCCGCTTTCAAGTCCTCTTGGCAGCCTTACTTCAGTATATTTTTGGACGATAGCTGTCATTTATAACTCTGCAGGTTTGTGAATTACAGTGCCCCTGAGCTCCTTTCTTCAACTCGCTTTCTTGTGACCTGGCCGCAACACCGCAAGATGGCTTCAGGCCCTAATCTGGTTCCGGCACGGCACGCTGAGCCTTTGGTTAATTCCTCTTCCTGGTGGGAAATGAGAGTTAAATTTGCCGGTCCAGACACCTCCAGCTAGTCTCTCATTGGTTCTCGCTATTCCTGTTCATCTTCCGCAGAAATTGCAAACTGGGCCATACAGGAGGTTAAAGGGACTGACTCTCGAAGTCGGGAGAGTGTTAGTAAAGCATCTGGAATGTTGCACCCGAGTACCAGGGTACCAAAACTGAGACATATTTGAACACGTCTCCCGATCACATGGTTGATCATACTCTAGGTTCCACATGCATGTTTTAGCTGAAGGAAGAATACCTTAAACCTGGAGAGTTGAGACCCGTGGAATGGGTACCATGCAATATGACTTCAAAGGGTCTTCATTTGCCCACCGAACCTCTCCAATCCTATCACTGCTGCGTTTATGCCCCTGTACACACGCTTGATTCTCTTTTGGAGACATAGCAATCCATAGGTTTTAAGATACTTACTAGTCAGGTACATTCTTAGGCGTTTAATATGGGGTGTTGAGTCAATTTCGTTGAACAAGGAGTAGCTCTTGTCTATTTCATATTTGGCTTAAGGAACTTTATCTGTGCTCATTTCAATCTCTGGTTTTATGCAGCACCCCAACTCACCTTTCCCCTTAAGCAAGCATAAGTTGGTTTTCTAAATTTGAGACCCTGTTCTGTTTTGGAATTCAGTTCCTGTGTAGCCAAGTTTACATTCCGTGTATTAGTGGTAACTTATGATGTTTCTTTTTCTGTGTGACTTATTTCAGTTAGAATCATCGTACCTGAATCCACTCATTATGCTGCTACGGGCCTGATGACATAGATTTCATTGCTGAGTGATACTGCATTGTACGTAAGTACCACAAGTTCTTTATCCATTTTTCACTTTCTGTGATATTGAACTTGTACCGTAAACGAGGTTCTTGTAAACAGAGGCGTCACAAACTTTGGGGTGGCTGTGTCTTTTTGATTTTAATTTCCCTATGCTATAGGACCATAAGTGGAAGTGCCCTAGGCTCTGTTGCTTTGTTTTTTAGATGTTTCAGGAAACACCATACGCTTCTCCCGAGTGTCTGTTGGCAATTTACATCCCGCCCATCAGCATAACAAGGCTCCCAGTTCTCCATCGCCTGTCCTGCCTTTCTGGATTTTACACTTTTTTCAGATGGCCCTTTTGACCAGGGGGAAGTGAGACTTCATTGTAGTGCAGATTTCCTTTGCAAGTTTGCTTGGTTGGCCAAAAAGGGCGTATGCGTTTTTTCTTGAATATATTCAGGAAAAAACGCATACGCCCTTTTTGGCCAAGTGCATCATTGTGGACGTTCTGCCTCTTTTCCTATGCTTTCAGTGCAATTCCAGTCTACCTCCTGAAATCGGTTTCCTGCAATTCTGCCCCGCTTTCAAGTCCTCTTGGCAGCCTTCCTTCAGTATATTTTTGGACGATAGCTGTCATTTATAACTCTGCAGGTTTGTGAATTACAGTGCCCCTGAGCTCCTTTCTTCAACTCGCTTTCTTGTGACCTGGCCGCAACACCGCAGGATGGATTCAGGCCCTAAACTGGTTCCGGCATGGCATGCTGAGCCTTTGGTTGTTTCCTCTTCCTGGTGGGAAATGAGAGTTAAATTTGCCCGTCCAGACACCTCCAGCTAGTCTCTCATTGGTTCTCGCTATTCCTGTTCATCTTCCGCAGAAATTGCAAACTGGGCCAAACAGGAGATTAAAGGCGCTGACTCTCCAAGTGGGGAGAGTGTTAGTAAAGCGTCTGGAATGTTGCACCCGAGTACCAGGGGATGAAAACTGAGATATATTTGAACACGTCTCCCGTTTACACGGTTGATCATACTCTGGGTTCCACATGCATGTTTTAGCTGAAGGAAGAATAACTTAAACCTGGGTAGTTAAAACACGTGGAATGGGTACCATGCAATATGACTTCAAAGGGTCTTCATTTGCTCATCGAATCTCTCCAATCCTATCACTGCTGCGTTTATGCCCCTGTACACATGCTTGATTCTCTTTTGGAGACATAGCAATCCATAGGTTTTAAGATACTTACTAGTCAGGTACATTCTTAGGCGTTTAATATGAGGTGTTGAGTCCATTTCGTTGAGCAAGGAGTAGCTCTTGTCTATTCCATATTTGGCTTAAGGAACTTTATCTGTGCTCATTTCAATCTCTGGTTTTATGCAGCACCCCAACTCACCTTTCCCCTTAAGCAAGCATAAGTTGGTTTTCTAAATTTGAGACCCTGTTCTGTTCTGTAATTCAGTTCCTGTGTAGCCAAGTTTACATTCCGTGTATTACTGATATCTTATGATGTTTCTTTTTCTGTGTGACTTATTTCAGTTAGAATCATCATACCTGAATCCACTCATTGTGCTGCTAAGGGCCTGATGACATAGATTTCATTGCTGAGTGATATTGCTTTGTAAGTAAATACCACAACTTCTTTATCCATTTTTCACTTTCTGCGATGTTGAACTTGTACTGTAAACGAGGTTCTTGTAAACAGAGGCATCGCAAACTTTGGGGTGGCTGTGTCTTTTTGATTTTAATTTCCCTAAGCTATAGGACCATAAGTGGAAGTGCCCTAGGATCTGTTGCTTTGTTTTTTAGATATTTCAGGAAACACCATACACTTCTCCCGAGTGTCTGTTGGCAATTTACATCCCGCCCATCAGCATAACAAGGCTCCCAGTTCTCCATGGCCTGTCCTGCCTTTCTGGATTTTACACTTTTTTCAGATGGCCCTTTTGACCGGGGGGAAGTGAGACTTCATTGTAGTGCAGATTTCCTTTGCAAGCTTGCTTGGTTGGCCAAAAAGGGCGTATGCGTTTTTTCCTGAATATATTCAGGAAAAAACGCATACGCCCTTTTTGGCCAAGTGCATCATTGTGGACGTTCTGCCTCTTTTCCTATGCTTTCAATGCAATTCCAGTCTACCTCCTGAAATCGGTTTCCTGCAATTCTGCCCCGCTTTCAAGTCCTCTTGGCAGCCTTACTTCAGTATATTTTTGGACGATAGCTGTCATTTATAACTCTGCAGGTTTGTGAATTACAGTGCCCCTGAGCTCCTTTCTTCAACTCGCTTTCTTTTGAGCTGGCCGCAACACCGCAGGATGGCTTCAGGTCCTAATCTGGTTCCGGCACGGCACGCTGAGCCTTAGGTTATTTCCTCTTCCTGGTGGGAAATGAGAGTTAAATTTGCCCGTCCAGACACCTCCAGCTAGTCTCTCATTGGTTCTTGCTATTCCTGTTCATCTTCCGCAGAAATTGCAAAATGGGCCAAACAGGAGGTTAAAGGCGCTGACTCTCCAAGTGGGGAGAGTGTTAGTAAAGCGTCTGGAATGTTTCACCCGAGTACCAGGGGAGGAAAACTGAGACATATTTGAACACGTCTCCCGTCCACATGGTTGATCATACTCTGGGTTCCACATGCATGTTTTACCTGAAGGAAGAATACCTTAAACCTGGAGAGTTGAGGCCCGTGGAATGGGTACCATGCAATATGACTTCAAAGGGTCTTCATTTGCTCACCGAAACTCTCTAATCCTATCACTGCTGCGTTTATGCCCCCGTACACACGCTTGATTCTCTTTTGGAGACATAGCAATCCATAGGTTTTAAGATACTTACTAGTCAGGTACATTCTTAGGCGTTTAATATGGGGTGTTGAGTCCATTTCGTTGAGCAAGGAGTAGCTCTTGTCTATTCCATATTTGGCTTAAGGAACTTTACCTGTGCTCATTTCAATCTCTGGTTTTATGCAGCACCCCAACTCACCTTTCCCCTTAAGCAAGCATAAGTTGGTTTTCTAAATTTGAGACCCTCTTCTGTTTTGGAATTCAGTTCCTGTGTAGCCAAGTTTACATTCCGTGTATTACTGATATCTTATGATGTTTCTTTTTCTGTGTGACTTATTTCAGTTAGAATCATCGTACCTGAATCCACTCATTATGCTGCTACGGGCCTGATGACATAGATTTCATTGCTGAGTGATACTGCATTGTACGTAAGTACCACAAGTTCTTTATCCATTTTTCACTTTCTGTGATATTGAACTTGTACGGTAAACGAGGTTCTTGTAAACAGAGGCGTCCCAAACTTTGGGGTGGCTGTGTCTTTTTGATTTTAATTTCCCTAAGCTATAGGACCATAAGTGGAAGTGCCCTAGGCTCTGTTGCTTTGTTTTTTAGATATTTCAGGAAACACCATACACTTCTCCCGAGTGTCTGTTGGCAATTTACATCCCGCCAATCAGCATAACAAGGCTCCCAGTTCTCCATGGCCTGTCCTGCCTTTCTGGATTTTACACTTTTTTCAGATGGCCCTTTTGACCGGGGGGAAGTGAGACTTCATTGTAGTGCAGATTTCCTTTGCAAGCTTGCTTGGTTGGCCAAAAAGTGCGTATGCGTTTTTTCCTGAATATATTCAGGAAAAAACGCATACGCCCTTTTTGGCCAAGTGCATCATTGTGGACGTTCTGCCTCTTTTCCTATGCTTTCAATGCAATTCCAGTCTACCTCCTGAAATCGGGTTCCTGCAATTCTGCCCCGCTTTCAAGTCCTCTTGGCAGCCTTACTTCAGTATATTTTTGGACGATAGCTGTCATTTATAACTCTGCAGGTTTGTGAATTACAGTGCCCCTGAGCTCCTTTCTTCAACTCGCTTTCTTTTGAGCTGGCCGCAACACCGCAGGATGGCTTCAGGTCCTAATCTGGTTCCGGCACGGCACGCTGAGCCTTAGGTTATTTCCTCTTCCTGGTGGGAAATGAGAGTTAAATTTGCCCGTCCAGACACCTCCAGCTAGTCTCTCATTGGTTCTCGCTATTCCTGTTCATCTTCCGCAGAAATTGCAAACTGGGCCAAACAGGAGGTTAAAGGGACTGACTCTCCAAGTCGGGAGAGTGTTAGTAAAGCGTCTGGAATGTTTCACCCGAGTACCAGGGGAGGAAAACTGAGACATATTTGAACACGTCTCCCGATCACATGGTTGATCATACTCTAGGTTCCACATGCATGTTTTAGCTGAAGGAAGAATACCTTAAACCTGGGTAGTTGAAACCCGTGGAATGGGTACCATGCAATATGACTTCAAAGGGTCTTCATTTGCTCACCGAACCTCTCCAATCCTATCACTGCTGCGTTTATGCCCCCGTACACACGCTTGATTCTCTTTTGGAGACATAGCAATCCATAGGTTTTAAGATACTTACTAGTCAGGTACATTCTTAGGCGTTTAATATGGGGTGTTGAGTCCATTTCGTTGAGCAAGGAGTAGCTCTTGTCTATTCCATATTTGGCTTAAGGAACTTTATCTGTGCTCATTTCAATCTCTGGTTTTATGCAGCACCCCAACTCACCTTTCCCCTTAAGCAAGCATAAGTTGGTTTTCTAAATTTGAGACCCTGTTCTGTTCTGTAATTCAGTTCCTGTGTAGCCAAGTTTACATTCCGTGTATTACTGATATCTTATGATGTTTCTTTTTCTGTGTGACTTATTTCAGTTAGAATCATCGTACCTGAATCCACTCATTATGCTGCTACGGGCCTGATGACATAGATTTCATTGCTGAGTGATACTGCATTGTACGTAAGTACCACAAGTTCTTTATCCATTTTTCACTTTCTGTGATATTGAACTTGTACTGTAAACGAGGTTCTTGTAAACAGAGGCGTCCCAAACTTTGGGGTGGCTGTGTCTTTTTGATTTTAATTTCCCTAAGCTAAAGGACCATAAGTGGAAGTGCCCTAGGCTCTGTTGCTTTGTTTTTTAGATGTTTCAGGAAACACCATACACTTCTCCCGAGTGTCTGTTGGTAATTTACATCCCGCCCATCAGCATAACAAGGCTCCCAGTTCTCCATGGCCTGTCCTGCCTTTCTGGATTTTACACTTTTTTCAGATGGCCCTTTTGACCGGGGGGAAGTGAGACTTCATTGTAGTGCAGATTTCCTTTGCAAGCTTGCTTGGTTGGCCAAAAAGGGCGTATGCGTTTTTTCCTGAATATATTCAGGAAAAAACGCATATGCCCTTTTTGGCCAAGTGCATCATTGTGGACGTTCTGCCTCTTTTCCTATGCTTTCAATGCAATTCCTGTCTACCTCCTGAAATCGGTTTCCTGCAATTCTGCCCCGCTTTCAAGTCCTCTTGGCAGCCTTACTTCAGTATATTTTTGGACGATAGCTGTCATTTATAACTCTGCAGGTTTGTGAATTACAGTGCCCCTGAGCTCCTTTCTTCAACTCGCTTTCTTGTGACCTGGCCGCAACACCGCAGGATGGCTTCAGGCCCTAATCTGGTTCTGGCACGGCACGCTGAGCCTTTGGTTAATTCCTCTTCCTGGTGGGAAATGAGAGTTAAATTTGCCCGTCCAGACACCTCCAGCTAGTCTCTCATTGGTTCTCGCTATTCCTGTTCATCTTCCGCAGAAATTGCAAACTGGGCCAAACAGGAGGTTAAAGGGACTGACTCTCCAAGTCGGGAGAGTGTTAGTAAAGCGTCTGGAATGTTGCACCCGAGTACCAGGGTACGAAAACTGAGACATATTTGAACACGTCTCCCGTTCACACGGTTGATCATACTCTGGGTTCCACATGCATGTTTTAGCTGAAGGCAGAATACCTTAAACCTGGAGAGTTGAGACCCGTGGAATGGGTACCATGCAATATGACTTCAAAGGGTCTTCATTTGCTCACCGAACCTCTCCAATCCTATCACTGCTGCGTTTATGCCCCTGTACACACGCTTGATTCTCTTTTGGAGACATAGCAATCCATAGGTTTTAAGATACTTACTAGTCAGGTACATTCTTAGGCGTTTAATATGGGGTGTTGAGTCCATTTCGTTGAGCAAGGAGTAGCTCTTGTCTATTCCATATTTGGCTTAAGGAACTTTATCTGTGCTCATTTCAATCTCTGGTTTTATGCAGCACCCCAGCTCACCTTTCCCCTTAAGCAAGCATAAGTTGGTTTTCTAAATTTGAGACCCTGTTCTGTTTTGGAATTCAGTTCCTGTGTAGCCAAGTTTACATTCCGTGTATTAGTGATATCTTATGATGTTTCTTTTTCTGTGTGACTTATTTCAGTTAGAATCATCGTACCTGAATCCACTCATTATGCTGCTACGGGCCTGATGACATAGATTTCATTGCTGAGTGATACTGCATTGTACGTAAGTACCACAAGTTCTTTATCCATTTTTCACTTTGTGTGATATTGAACTTGTACGGTAAACGAGGTTCTTGTAAACAGAGGCGTCCCAAACATTGGGGTGGCTGTGTCTTTTTGATTTTAATTTCCCTAAGCTATAGGTCCATAAGTGGAAGTGCCCTAGGCTCTGTTGCTTTGTTTTTTAGATGTTTCAGGAAACACCATACACTTCTCCCGAGTGTCTGTTGGCTATTTACATCCCGCCCATCAGCATAACAAGGCTCCCAGTTCTCCATGGCCTGTCCTGCCTTTCTGGATTTTACACTTTTTTCAGATGGCCCTTTTGACCGGGGGGAAGTGAGACTTCATTGTAGTGCAGATTTCCTTTGCAAGCTTGCTTGGTTGGCCAAAAAGGGCGTATGCGTTTTTTCCTGAATATATTCAGGAAAAAACGCATACGCCCTTTTTGGCCAAGTGCATCATTGTGGACGTTCTGCCTCTTTTACTATGCTTTGAATGCAATTCCAGTCTACCTCCTGAAATCGGTTTCCTGCAATTCTGCCCCGCTTTCAAGTCCTCTTGGCAGCCTTACTTCAGTATATTTTTGGACGATAGCTGTCATTTATAACTCTGCAGGTTTGTGAATTACAGTGCCCCTGAGCTCCTTTCTTCAACTCGCTTTCTTGTGACCTGGCCGCAACACCGCAGGATGGCTTCAGGCCCTAATCTGGTTCCGGCACGGCACGCTGAGCCTTTGGTTAATTCCTCTTCCTGGTGGGAAATGAGAGTTAAATTTGCCCGTCCAGACACCTCCAGCTAGTCTCTCATTGGTTCTCGCTATTCCTGTTCATCTTCCGCAGAAATTGCAAACTGGGCCAAACAGGAGGTTAAAGGGACTGACTCTCCAAGTCGAGAGAGTGTTAGTAAAGCGTCTGGAATGTTTCACCCGAGTACCAGGGGAGGAAAACTGAGACATATTTGAACACGTCTCCCGATCACATGGTTGATCATACTCTAGGTTCCACATGCATGTTTTAGCTGAAGGAAGAATACCTTAAACCTGGGTAGTTGAAACCCGTGGAATGGGTACCATGCAATATGACTTCAAAGGGTCTTCATTTGCTCACCGAACCTCTCCAATCCTATCACTGCTGCGTTTATGCCCCCGTACACACGCTTGATTCTCTTTTGGAGACATAGCAATCCATAGGTTTTAAGATACTTACTAGTCAGGTACATTCTTAGGCGTTTAATATGGGGTGTTGAGTCCATTTCGTTGAGCAAGGAGTAGCTCTTGTCTATTCCATATTTGGCTTAAGGAACTTTATCTGTGCTCATTTCAATCTCTGGTTTTATGCAGCACCCAAACTCACCTTTCCCCTTAAGCAAGCATAAGTTGGTTTTCTAAATTTGAGACCCTGTTCTGTTCTGTAATTCAGTTCCTGTGTAGCCAAGTTTACATTCCGTGTATTACTGATATCTTATGATGTTTCTTTTTCTGTGTGACTTATTTCAGTTAGAATCATCGTACCTGAATCCACTCATTATGCTGCTACGGGCCTGATGACATAGATTTCATTGCTGAGTGATACTGCATTGTACGTAAGTACCACAAGTTCTTTATCCATTTTTCACTTTGTGTGATATTGAACTTGTATGGTAAACGAGGTTCTTGTAAACAGAGGCGTCCCAAACTTTGGGGTGGCTGTGTCTTTTTGATTTTAATTTCCCTAAGCTATAGGACCATAAGTGGAAGTGCCCTAGGCTCTGTTGCTTTGTTTTTTAGATGTTTCAGGAAACACCATACACTTCTCCCGAGTGTCTGTTGGCAATTTACATCCCGCCCATCAGCATAACAAGGCTCCCAGTTCTCCATGGCCTGTCCTGCCTTTCTGGATTTTACACTTTTTTCAGATGGCCCTTTTGACCGGGGGGAAGTGAGACTTCATTGTAGTGCAGATTTCCTTTGCAAGCTTGCTTGGTTGGCCAAAAAGGGCGTATGCGTTTTTTCCTGAATATATTCAGGAAAAAACGCATATGCCCTTTTTGGCCAAGTGCATCATTGTGGACGTTCTGCCTCTTTTCCTATGCTTTCAATGCAATTCCTGTCTACCTCCTGAAATCGGTTTCCTGCAATTCTGCCCCGCTTTCAAGTCCTCTTGGCAGCCTTACTTCAGTATATTTTTGGACGATAGCTGTCATTTATAACTCTGCAGGTTTGTGAATTACAGTGCCCCTGAGCTCCTTTCTTCAACTCGCTTTCTTGTGACCTGGCCGCAACACCGCAGGATGGCTTCAGGCCCTAATCTGGTTCCGGCACGGCACGCTGAGCCTTTGGTTAATTCCTCTTCCTGGTGGGAAATGAGAGTTAAATTTGCCCGTCCAGACACCTCCAGCTAGTCTCTCATTGGTTCTCGCTATTCCTGTTCATCTTCCGCAGAAATTGCAAACTGGGCCAAACAGGAGGTTAAAGGGACTGACTCTCCAAGTCGAGAGAGTGTTAGTAAAGCGTCTGGAATGTTTCACCCGAGTACCAGGGGAGGAAAACTGAGACATATTTGAACACGTCTCCCGATCACATGGTTGATCATACTCTAGGTTCCACATGCATGTTTTAGCTAAAGGAAGAATACCTTAAACCTGGGTAGTTGAAACCCGTGGAATGGGTACCATGCAATATGACTTCAAAGGGTCTTCATTTGCTCACCGAACCTCTCCAATCCTATCACTGCTGCGTTTATGCCCCCGTACACACGCTTGATTCTCTTTTGGAGACATAGCAATCCATAGGTTTTAAGATACTTACTAGTCAGGTACATTCTTAGGCGTTTAATATGGGGTGTTGAGTCCATTTCGTTGAGCAAGGAGTAGCTCTTGTCTATTCCATATTTGGCTTAAGGAACTTTATCTGTGCTCATTTCAATCTCTGGTTTTATGCAGCACCCCAACTCACCTTTCCCCTTAAGCAAGCATAAGTTGGTTTTCTAAATTTGAGACCCTGTTCTGTTCTGTAATTCAGTTCCTGTGTAGCCAAGTTTACATTCCGTGTATTACTGATATCTTATGATGTTTCTTTTTCTGTGTGACTTATTTCAGTTAGAATCATCGTACCTGAATCCACTCATTATGCTGCTACGGGCCTGATGACATAGATTTCATTGCTGAGTGATACTGCATTGTACGTAAGTACCACAAGTTCTTTATCCATTTTTCACTTTGTGTGATATTGAACTTGTATGGTAAACGAGGTTCTTGTAAACAGAGGCGTCCCAAACTTTGGGGTGGCTGTGTCTTTTTGATTTTAATTTCCCTAAGCTATAGGACCATAAGTGGAAGTGCCCTAGGCTCTGTTGCTTTGTTTTTTAGATGTTTCAGGAAACACCATACACTTCTCCCGAGTGTCTGTTGGCAATTTACATCCCGCCCATCAGCATAACAAGGCTCCCAGTTCTCCATGGCCTGTCCTGCCTTTCTGGATTTTACACTTTTTTCAGATAGCCCTTTTGACTGGGGGGAAGTGAGACTTCATTGTAGTGCAGATTTCCTTTGCAAGCTTGCTTGGTTGGCCAAAAAGGGCGTATGCGTTTTTTCCTGAATATATTCAGGAAAAAACGCATATGCCCTTTTTGGCCAAGTGCATCATTGTGGACGTTCTGCCTCTTTTCCTATGCTTTCAATGCAATTCCTGTCTACCTCCTGAAATCGGTTTCCTGCAATTCTGCCCCGCTTTCAAGTCCTCTTGGCAGCCTTACTTCAGTATATTTTTGGACGATAGCTGTCATTTATAACTCTGCAGGTTTGTGAATTACAGTGTCCCTGAGCTCCTTTCTTCAACTCGCTTTCTTGTGACCTGGCCGCAACACCGCAGGATGGCTTCAGGCCCTAATCTGGTTCCGGCACGGCACGCTGAGCCTTTGGTTAATTCCTCTTCCTGGTGGGAAATGAGAGTTAAATTTGCCCGTCCAGACACCTCCAGCTAGTCTCTCATTGGTTCTCGCTATTCCTGTTCATCTTCCGCAGAAATTGCAAACTGGGCCAAACAGGAGGTTAAAGGGACTGACTCTCCAAGTCGGGAGAGTGTTAGTAAAGCGTCTGGAATGTTGCACCCGAGTACCAGGGTACGAAAACTGAGACATATTTGAACACGTCTCCCGTTCACACTGTTGATCATACTCTGGGTTCCACATGCATGTTTTAGCTGAAGGCAGAATACCTTAAACCTGGAGAGTTGAGACCCGTGGAATGGGTACCATGCAATATGACTTCAAAGGGTCTTCATTTGCTCACCGAACCTCTCCAATCCTATCACTGCTGCGTTTATGCCCCTGTACACATGCTTGATTCTCTTTTGGAGACATAGCAATCCATAGGTTTTAAGATACTTACTAGTCAGGTACATTCTTAGGCGTTTAATATGGGGTGTTGAGTCCATTTCGTTGAGCAAGGAGTAGCTCTTGTCTATTCCATATTTGGCTTAAGGAACTTTATCTGTGCTCATTTCAATCTCTGGTTTTATGCAGCACCCCAACTCACCTTTCCCCTTAAGCAAGCATAAGTTGGTTTTCTAAATTTGAGACCCTGTTCTGTTTTGGAATTCAGTTCCTGTGTAGCCAAGTTTACATTCCGTGTATTAGTGATATCTTATGATGTTTCTTTTTCTGTGTGACTTATTTCAGTTAGAATCATCGTACCTGAATCCACTCATTATGCTGCTACGGGCCTCATGACATAGATTTCATTGCTGAGTGATACTGCATTGTACGTAACTACCACAAGATCTTTATCCATTTTTCACTTTCTGTGATATTGAACTTGTACGGTAAACGAGGTTCTTGTAAACAGAGGCGTCCCAAACTTTGGGGTGGCTGTGTCTTTTTGATTTTAATTTCCCTAAGCTATAGGACCATAAGTGGAAGTGCCCTAGGCTCTGTTGCTTTGTTTTTTAGATGTTTCAGGAAACACCATACACTTCTCCCAAGTGTCTGTTGGCAATTTACATCCCGCCCATCAGCATAACAAGGCTCCCATTTCTCCATGGCCTGTCCTGCCTTTCTGGATTTTACACTTTTTTCAGATGGCCCTTTTGACCGGGGGGAAGTGAGACTTCATTGTAGTGCAGATTTCCTTTGCAAGCTTGCTTGGTTGGCCAAAAAGGGCGTATGCGTTTTTTCCTGAATATATTCAGGAAAAAACGCATACGCCCTTTATGGCCAAGTGCATCATTGTGGACGTTCTGCCCCTTTTCCTATGCTTTCAATGCAATTCCAGTCTACCTCCTGAAATCGGTTTCCTGCAATTCTGCCCCGCTTTCAAGTCCTCTTGGCAGCCTTCCTTCAGTATATTTTTGGACGATAGCTGTCATTTATAACTCTGCAGGTTTGTGAATTACAGTGCCCCTGAGCTCCTTTCTTCAACTCGCTTTCTTGTGACCTGGCCGCAACACCGCAAGATGGCTTCAGGCCCTAATCTGGTTCCGGCACGGCACGCTGAGCCTTTGGTTAATTCCTCTTCCTGGTGGGAAATGAGAGTTAAATTTGCCCGTCCAGACACCTCCAGCTAGTCTCTCATTGGTTCTCGCTATTCCTGTTCATCTTCCGCAGAAATTGCAAACTGGGCCAAACAGGAGGTTAAAGGGACTGACTCTCGAAGTCGGGAGAGTGTTAGTAAAGCATCTGGAATGTTGCACCCGAGTACCAGGGTACCAAAACTGAGACATATTTGAACACGTCTCCCGATCACATGGTTGATCATACTCTAGGTTCCACATGCATGTTTTAGCTGAAGGAAGAATACCTTAAACCTGGAGAGTTGAGACCCGTGGAATGGGTACCATGCAATATGACTTCAAAGGGTCTTCATTTGCCCACCGAACCTCTCCAATCCTATCACTGCTGCGTTTATGCCCCTGTACACATGCTTGATTCTCTTTCGGAGACATAGCAATCCATAGGTTTTAAGATACTTACTTGTCAGGTACATTCTTAGGCGTTGAATATGGGGTGTTGAGTCCATTTCGTTGAGCAAGGAGTAGCTCTTGTCTATTCCATATTTGGCTTAAGGAACTTTATCTGTGCTCCTTTCAATCTCTGGTTTTATGCAGCACCCCAACTCACCTTTACCCTTAAGCAAGCATAAGTTGGTTTTCTAAATTTGAGACCCTGTTCTGTTCTGTAATTCAGTTCCTGTGTAGCCAAGTTTACATTCCGTGTATTACTGATATCTTATGATGTTTCTTTTTCTGTGTGACTTATTTCAGTTAGAATCATCATATCTGAATCCACTCATTGTGCTGCTAAGGTCCTGATGACATAGATTTCAGTGATGAGTGATATTGCTTTGTAAGTATATACCACAACTTCTTTATCCATTTTTCACTTTCTGCGATGTTGAACTTGTACTGTAAACGAGGTTCTTGTAAACAGAGCCGTTCCAAACTTTGGGGTGGCTGTGTCTTTTTGATTTTAATTTCCCTAAGCTATAGGACCATAAGTGGAAGTGCCCTAGGCTCTGTTGCTTTGTTTTTTAGATGTTTCAGGAAACACCATACACTTCTCCCAAGTGTCTGTTGGCAATTTACATCCCGCCCATCAGCATAACAAGGCTCCCAGTTCTCCATGGCCTGTCCTGCCTTTCTGGATTTTACACTTTTTTCAGATGGCCCTTTTGACCGGGGGGAAGTGAGACTTCATTGTAGTGCAGATTTCCTTTGCAAGCTTGCTTGGTTGGCCAAAAAGGGCGTATGCGTTTTTTCCTGAATATATTCAGGAAAAAACGCATACGCCCTTTTTGGCCAAGTGCATCATTGTGGACGTTCTGCCTCTTTTCCTATGCTTTCAATGCAATTCCAGTCTACCTCCTGAAATCGGTTTCCTGCAATTCTGCCCCGCTTTCAAGTCCTCTTGGCAGCCTTACTTCAGTATATTTTTGGACGATAGCTGTCATTTATAACTCTGCAGGTTTGTGCATTACAGTGCCCCTGAGCTCCTTTCTTCAACTCGCTTTCTTTTGAGCTGGCCGCAACACCGCAAGATGGCTTCAGGCCCTAATCTGTTTCGGGCACGGCACGCTGAGCCTTTGGTTAATTCCTCTTCCTGGTGGAAATGAGAGTTAAATTTGCCCGTCCAGACACCTCCAGCTAGTCTCTCATTGGTTCTCCCTATTCCTGTTCATCTTCCGCAGAAATTGCAAACTGGCCCAAACAGGAGGTTAAAGGCGCTGACTCTCCAAGTGGGGAGAGTGTTAGTAAAGCGTCTGGAATGTTGCACCCGAGTACCAGGGTACCAAAACTGAGGCATATTTGAACACGTATCCCGATCACATGGTTGATCATACTCTAGGTTCCACATGCATGTTTTAGCTGAAGGAAGAATACCTTAAACCTGGGTAGTTGAAACCCGTGGAATGGGTACCATGCAATATGACTTCAAAGGGTCTTCATTTGCTCACCGAACCTCTCCAATCCTATCACTGCTGCGCTTATGCCCCTGTACACATGCTTGGTTCTCTTTCGGAGACATAGCAATCCATAGGTTTTAAGATACTTACTAGTCAGGTACATTCTTAGGCGTTTAATATGCGGTGTTGAGTCCATTTCGTTGAGCAAGGAGTAGCTCTTGTCTATTCCATATTTGGCTTAAGGAAATTTATCTGTGTTCATTTCAATCTCTGTTTTTATGCAGCACCCCAACTCACCTTTCCCCTTAAGCAAGCATAAGTTGGTTTTCTAAATTTGAGACCCTGTTCTGTTTTGGAATTCAGTTCCTGTGTAGCCAAGTTTACATTCCGTGTATTACTGATATCTTATGATGTTTCTTTTTCTGTGTGACTTATTTCAGTTAGAATCATCGTACCTGAATCCACTCATTGTGCTGCTAAGGGCCTGATGACATAGATTTCATTGCTGAGTGATACTGCATTGTACGTAAATACCACAACTTCTCTATCCATTTTTCACTTTCTGCGATGTTGAACTTGTACTGTAAACGAGGTTCTTGTAAACAGAGGCGTCGCAAACTTTTGGTTGGCTGTGTCTTTTTGATTTTAATTTCCCTAAGCTATAGGACCATAAGTGGAAGTGCCCTAGGATCTGTTGCTTTGTTTTTTAGATATTTCAGGAAACACCATACACTTCTCCCGAGTGTCTGTTGGCAATTTACATCCCGCCCATCAGCATAACAAGGCTCCCAGTTCTCCATGGCCTGTCCTGCCTTTCTGGATTTTACACTTTTTTCAGATGGCCCTTTTGACCGGGGGGAAGTGAGACTTCATTGTAGTGCAGATTTCCTTTGCAAGCTTGCTTGGTTGGCCAAAAAGGGCGTATGCGTTTTTTCCTGAATATATTCAGGAAAAAACGCATACGCCCTTTTTGGCCAAGTGCATCATTGTGGACGTTCTGCCTCTTTTCCTATGCTTTCAATGCAATTCCAGTCTACCTCCTGAAATCGGTTTCCTGCAATTCTGCCCCGCTTTCAAGTCCTCTTGGCAGCCTTACTTCAGTATATTTTTGGACGATAGCTGTCATTTATAACTCTGCAGGTTTGTGAATTACAGTGCCCCTGAGCTCCTTTCTTCAACTCGCTTTCTTTTGAGCTGGCCGCAACACCGCAGGATGGCTTCAGGCCCTAATCTGGTTCCGGCACTGCACGCTGAGCCTTTGGTTAATTCCTCTTCCTGGTGGGATATGAGAGTTAAATTTGCCCGTCCAGACACCTCCAGCTATTCTCTCATTGGTTCTCGCTATTCCTGTTCATCTTCCGCAGAAATTGCAAACTGGGCCAAACAGGAGGTTAAAGGGACTGACTCTCCAAGTCGGGAGAGTGTTAGTAAAGCGTCTGGAATGTTGCACCCGAGTACCAGGGTACGAAAACTGAGACATATTTGAACACGTCTCCCGATCACATGGTTGATCATACTCTAGGTTCCACATGCATGTTTTAGCTGAAGGAAGAATACCTTAAACCTGGAGAGTTGAGACCCGTGGAATGGGTACCATGCAATATGACTTCAAAGGGTCTTCATTTGCTCACCGAACCTCTCCAATCCTATCACTGCTGCGTTTATGCCCCTGTACACACGCTTGATTCTCTTATGGAGACATAGCAATCCATAGGTTTTAAGATACTTACTAGTCAGGTACATTCCTAGGCGTTTAATATGGGGTGTTGTGTCCATTTCGTTGAGCAAGGAGTAGCTCTTGTCTATTCCATATTTGGCTTAAGGAACTTTATCTGTGCTCATTTCAATCTCTGGTTTTATGCAGCACCCCAACTCACCTTTCCCCTTAAGCAAACATAAGTTGGTTTTCTAAATTTGAGTCCCTGTTCTGTTTTGGAATTCAGTTCCTGTGTAGCCAAGTTTACATTCCGTGTATTAGTGATATCTTATGATGTTTCTTTTTCTGTGTGTCTTATTTCAGTTAGAATCATCATACCTGAATCCACTCATTTTGCTGCTACGGGCCTGATGACATAGATTTCATTGCTGAGTGATACTGTATTGTACGTAAGTACCACAAGTTCTTTATCCATTTTTTACTTTCTGCGTTGTTGAACTTTTACGGTAAACGAGGTTCTTGTAAACAGAGGCGTCCCAAACTTTGGGGTGGCTGTGTCTTTTTGATTTTAATTTCCCTAAGCTATAGGACCATAAGTGGAAGTGCCCTAGGCTCTGTTGCTTTGTTTTTTAGATGTTTCAGGAAACACCATACACTTCTCCCGAGTGTCTGTTGGCAATTTACATCCCGCCCATCAGCATAACAAGGCTCCCAGTTCTCCATGGCCTGTCCTGCCTTTCTGGATTTTACACTTTTTTCAGATAGCCCTTTTGACTGGGGGGAAGTGAGACTTCATTGTAGTGCAGATTTCCTTTGCAAGGTTGCTTGGTTGGCCAAAAAGTGCGTATGCGTTTTTTCCTGAATATATTCAGGAAAAAACGCATACGCCCTTTTTGGCCAAGTGCATCATTGTGGACGTTCTGCCTCTTTTCCTATGCTTTCAATGCAATTCCAGTCTACCTCCTGAAATCGGTTTCCTGCAATTCTGCCCCGCTTTCAAGTCCTCTTGGTAGCCTTCCTTCAGTATATTTTTGGACGATAGCTGTCATTTATAACTCTGCAGGTTTGTGAATTACAGTGCCCCTGAGCTCCTTTCTTCAACTCGCTTTCTTGTGACCTGGCCGCAACACCGCAGGATGGCTTCAGGCCCTAATCTGGTTCCGGCACGGCACGCTGAGCCTTTGGTTAATTCCTCTTCCTGGTGGGAAATGAGAGTTAAATTTGCCCGTCCAGACACCTCCAGCTAGTCTCTCATTGGTTCTCGCTATTCCTGTTCATCTTCCGCAGAAATTGCAAACTGGGCCAAACAGGAGGTTAAAGGGACTGACTCTCCAAGTCGGGAGAGTGTTAGTAAAGCATCTGGAATGTTGCACCCGAGTACCAGGGTACCAAAACTGAGACATATTTGAACACGTCTCCCGATCACATGGTTGATCATACTCTAGGTTCCACATGCATGTTTTAGCTGAAGGAAGAATACCTTAAACCTGGAGAGTTGAGACCCGTGGAATGGGTACCATGCAATAAGACTTCAAAGGGTCTTCATTTGCCCACCGAACCTCTCCAATCCTATCACTGCTGCGTTTATGCCCCTGTACACATGCTTGATTCTCTTTCGGAGACATAGCAATCCATAGGTTTTAAGATACTTACTAGTCAGGTACATTCTTAGGCGTTTAATATGCGGTGTTGAGTCCATTTCGTTGAGCAAGGAGTAGCTCTTGTCTATTCCATATTTGGCTTAAGGAACTTTATCTGTGTTCATTTCAATCTCTGTTTTTATGCAGCACCCCAACTCACCTTTCCCCTTAAGCAAGCATAAGTTGGTTTTCTAAATTTGAGACCCTGTTCTGTTTTGGAATTCAGTTCCTGTGTAGCCAAGTTTACATTCCGTGTATTACTGATATCTTATGATGTTTCTTTTTCTGTGTGACTTATTTCAGTTAGAATCATCGTACCTGAATCCACTCATTGTGCTGCTAAGGGCCTGATGACATAGATTTCATTGCTGAGTGATACTGCATTGTACGTAAATACCACAACTTCTCTATCCATTTTTCACTTTCTGCGATGTTGAACTTGTACTGTAAACGAGGTTCTTGTAAACAGAGGCGTCGCAAACTTTTGGTTGGCTGTGTCTTTTTGATTTTAATTTCCCTAAGCTATAGGACCATAAGTGGAAGTGCCCTAGGATCTGTTGCTTTGTTTTTTAGATATTTCAGGAAACACCATACACTTCTCCCGAGTGTCTGTTGGCAATTTACATCCCGCCCATCAGCATAACAAGGCTCCCAGTTCTCCATGGCCTGTCCTGCCTTTCTGGATTTTACACTTTTTTCAGATGGCCCTTTTGACCGGGGGGAAGTGAGACTTCATTGTAGTGCAGATTTCCTTTGCAAGCTTGCTTGGTTGGCCAAAAAGGGCGTATGCGTTTTTTCCTGAATATATTCAGGAAAAAACGCATACGCCCTTTTTGGCCAAGTGCATCATTGTGGACGTTCTGCCTCTTTTCCTATGCTTTCAATGCAATTCCAGTCTACCTCCTGAAATCGGTTTCCTGCAATTCTGCCCCGCTTTCAAGTCCTCTTGGCAGCCTTACTTCAGTATATTTTTGGACGATAGCTGTCATTTATAACTCTGCAGGTTTGTGAATTACAGTGCCCCTGAGCTCCTTTCTTCAACTCGCTTTCTTTTGAGCTGGCCGCAACACCGCAGGATGGCTTCAGGCCCTAATCTGGTTCCGGCACTGCACGCTGAGCCTTTGGTTAATTCCTCTTCCTGGTGGGATATGACAGTTAAATTTGCCCGTCCAGACACCTCCAGCTATTCTCTCATTGGTTCTCGCTATTCCTGTTCATCTTCCGCAGAAATTGCAAACTGGGCCAAACAGGAGGTTAAAGGGACTGACTCTCCAAGTCGGGAGAGTGTTAGTAAAGCGTCTGGAATGTTGCACCCGAGTACCAGGGTACGAAAACTGAGACATATTTGAACACGTCTCCCGATCACATGGTTGATCATACTCTAGGTTCCACATGCATGTTTTAGCTGAAGGAAGAATACCTTAAACCTGGAGAGTTGAGACCCGTGGAATGGGTACCATGCAATATGACTTCAAAGGGTCTTCATTTGCTCACCGAACCTCTCCAATCCTATCACTGCTGCGTTTATGCCCCTGTACACACGCTTGATTCTCTTATGGAGACATAGCAATCCATAGGTTTTAAGATACTTACTAGTCAGGTACATTCCTAGGCGTTTAATATGGGGTGTTGAGTCCATTTCGTTGAGCAAGGAGTAGCTCTTGTCTATTCCATATTTGGCTTAAGGAACTTTATCTGTGCTCATTTCAATCTCTGGTTTTATGCAGCACCCCAACTCACCTTTCCCCTTAAGCAAACATAAGTTGGTTTTCTAAATTTGAGTCCCTGTTCTGTTTTGGAATTCAGTTCCTGTGTAGCCAAGTTTACATTCCGTGTATTAGTGATATCTTATGATGTTTCTTTTTCTGTGTGTCTTATTTCAGTTAGAATCATCGTACCTGAATCCACTCATTATGCTGCTACGGGCCTGATGACATAGATTTCATTGCTGAGTGATACTGTATTGTACGTAAGTACCACAAGTTCTTTATCCATTTTTTACTTTCTGCGTTGTTGAACTTTTACGGTAAACGAGGTTCTTGTAAACAGAGGCGTCCCAAACTTTGGGGTGGCTGTGTCTTTTTGATTTTAATTTCCCTAAGCTATAGGACCATAAGTGGAAGTGCCCTAGGCTCTGTTGCTTTGTTTTTTAGATGTTTCAGGAAACACCATACACTTCTCCCGAGTGTCTGTTGGCAATTTACATCCCGCCCATCAGCATAACAAGGCTCCCAGTTCTCCATGGCCTGTCCTGCCTTTCTGGATTTTACACTTTTTTCAGATAGCCCTTTTGACTGGGGGGAAGTGAGACTTCATTGTAGTGCAGATTTCCTTTGCAAGGTTGCTTGGTTGGCCAAAAAGTGCGTATGCATTTTTTCCTGAATATATTCAGGAAAAAACGCATACGCCCTTTTTGGCCAAGTGCATCATTGTGGACGTTCTGCCTCTTTTCCTATGCTTTCAATGCAATTCCAGTCTACCTCCTGAAATCGGTTTCCTGCAATTCTGCCCCGCTTTCAAGTCCTCTTGGTAGCCTTCCTTCAGTATATTTTTGGACGATAGCTGTCATTTATAACTCTGCAGGTTTGTGAATTACAGTGCCCCTGAGCTCCTTTCTTCAACTCGCTTTCTTGTGACCTGGCCGCAACACCGCAGGATGGCTTCAGGCCCTAATCTGGTTCCGGCACGGCACGCTGAGCCTTTGGTTAATTCCTCTTCCTGGTGGGAAATGAGATTTAAATTTGCCCGTCCAGAAACCTCCAGCTAGTCTCTCATTGGTTCTCGCTATTCCTGTTCATCTTCCGCAGAAATTGCAAACTGGGCCAAACAGGAGGTTAAAGGGACTGACTCTCCAAGTCGGAGAGTGTTAGTAAAGCATCTGGAATGTTGCACCCGAGTACCAGGGTACCAAAACTGAGACATATTTGAACACGTCTCCCGATCACATGGTTGATCATACTCTAGGTTCCACATGCATGTTTTAGCTGAAGGAAGAATACCTTAAACCTGGAGAGTTGAGACCCGTGTAATGGGTACCATGCAATAAGACTTCAAAGGGTCTTCATTTGCCCACCGAACCTCTCCAATCCTATCACTGCTGCGTTTATGCCCCTGTACACATGCTTGATTCTCTTTCGGAGACATAGCAATCCATAGGTTTTAAGATACTTACTTGTCAGGTACATTCTTAGGCGTTGAATATGGGGTGTTGAGTCCATTTCGTTGAGCAAGGAGTAGCTCTTGTCTATTCCATATTTGGCTTAAGGAACTTTATCTGTGCTCCTTTCAATCTCTGGTTTTATGCAGCACCCCAACTCACCTTTACCCTTAAGCAAGCATAAGTTGGTTTTCTAAATTTGAGACCCTGTTCTGTTCTGTAATTCAGTTCCTGTGTAGCCAAGTTTACATTCCGTGTATTACTGATATCTTATGATGTTTCTTTTTCTGTGTGACTTATTTCAGTTAGAATCATCATATCTGAATCCACTCATTGTGCTGCTAAGGTCCTGATGACATAGATTTCAGTGATGAGTGATATTGCTTTGTAAGTATATACCACAACTTCTTTATCCATTTTTCACTTTCTGCGATGTTGAACTTGTACTGTAAACGAGGTTCTTGTAAACAGAGCCGTTCCAAACTTTGGGGTGGCTGTGTCTTTTTGATTTTAATTTCCCTAAGCTATAGGACCATAAGTGGAAGTGCCCTAGGCTCTGTTGCTTTGTTTTTTAGATGTTTCAGGAAACAGCATACACTTCTCCCGAGTGTCTGTTGGCAATTTACATCCCGCCCATCAGCATAACAAGGCTCCCAGTTCTCCATGGCCTGTCCTGCCTTTCTGGATTTTACACTTTTTTCAGATGGCCCTTTTGACCGGGGGGAAGTGAGACTTCATTGTAGTGCAGATTTCCTTTGCAAGCTTGCTTGGTTGGCCAAAAAGGGCGTATGCGTTTTTTCCTGAATATATTCAGGAAAAAACGCATACGCCCTTTTTGGCCAAGTGCATCATTGTGGACGTTCTGCCTCTTTTCCTATGCTTTCAATGCAATTCCAGTCTACCTCCTGAAATCGGTTTCCTGCAATTCTGCCCTGCTTTCAAGTCCTCTTGGCAGCCTTACTTCAGTATATTTTTGGATGATAGCTGTCATTTATAACTCTGCAGGTTTGTGAATTACAGTGCCCCTGAGCTCCTTTCTTCAACTCGCTTTCTTTTGAGCTGGCCGCAACACCGCAGGATGGCTTCATGCCCTAATCTGGTTCCGGCACGGCACGCTGAGCCTTTGGTTAATTCCTCTTCCTGGTGGGAAATGAGAGTTAAATTTGCCCGTCCAGACACCTCCAGCTAGTCTCTCATTGGTTCTCGCTATTCCTGTTCATCTTCCGCAGAAATTGCAAACTGGGCCAAACAGGAGGTTAAAGGGATTGACTCTCCAAGTCGGGAGAGTGTTAGTAAAGCGTCTGGAATGTTGCACCCGAGTACCAGGGTACGAAAACTGAGACATATTTGAACACGTCTGCCGATCACATGGTTGATCATACTCTAGGTTCCACATGCATGTTTTAGCTGAAGGAAGAATACCTTAAACCTGGAGAGTTGAGACCCGTGGAATGGGTACCATGCAATATGACTTCAAAGGGTCTTCATTTGCTCACCGAACCTCTCCAATCCTATCACTGCTGCGTTTATGCCCCTGTACACACGCTTGATTCTCTTATGGAGACATAGCAATCCATAGGTTTTAATATACTTATTAGTCAGGTAGATTCTTAGGCGTTTAATATGGGGTGTTGAGTTCATTTCACTGAGCAAGGAGTAGCTCTTCTCTATTCCATATTTGGCTTAAGGAACTTTATCTGTGCTCATTTCAATCTCTGGTTTTATGCAGCACCCCAACTCACCTTTCCCCTTAAGCAAGCATAAGTTGGTTTTCTAAATTTGAGACCCTCTTCTGTTTTGGAATTCAGTTCCTGTGTAGCCAAGTTTACATTCCGTGTATTACTGATATCTTATGATGTTTCTTTTCCTGTGTGACTTATTTCAGTTAGAATCATCGTAACTGAATCCACTCATTATGCTGCTACGGGCCTGATGACATAGATTTCAGTGCTGAGTGATGTTGTTTTGTACGTATATACCACAACTTCTTTATCCATTTTTCAATTTCTGTGATGTTGAACTTGTACTGTAAACGAGGTTCTTGTAAACAGAGCCGTTCCAAACTTTGGGGTGGCTGTGTCTTTTTTATTTTAATTTCCCTAAGCTATAGGACCATAAGTGGAAGTGCCCTAGGCTCTGTTGCTTTGTTTTTTAGATGTTTCAGGAAACACCATACACTTCTCCCGAGTGTCTGTTGGCAATTTACATCCCGCCCATCAGCATAACAAGGCTCCCAGTTCTCCATGGCCTGTCCTGCCTTTCTGGATTTTACACTTTTTTCAGATGGCCCTTTTGACCGGGGGGAAGTGAGACTTCATTGTAGTGCAGATTTCCTTTGCAAGCTTGCTTGGTTGGCCAAAAAGGGCGTATGCGTTTTTTCCTGAATATATTCAGGAAAAAACGCATACGCCCTTTTTGGCCAAGTGCATCATTGTGGACGTTCTGCCTCTTTTCCTATGCTTTCAATGCAATTCCAGTCTACCTCCTGAAATCGGTTTCCTGCAATTCTGCCCCGCTTTCAAGTCCTCTTGGCAGCCTTACTTCAGTATATTTTTGGACGATAGCTGTCATTTATAACTCTGCAGGTTTGTGAATTACAGTGCCCCTGAGCTCCTTTCTTCAACTCGCTTTCTTTTGAGCTGGCCGCAACCCCGCAAGATGGCTTCAGGCCCTAATCTGTTTCGGGCACGGCACGCTGAGCCTTTGGTTAATTCCTCTTCCTGGTGGGAAATGAGAGTTAAATTTGCCCGTCCAGACACCTCCAGCTAGTCTCTCATTGGTTCTCCCTATTCCTGTTCATCTTCCGCAGATATTGCAAACTGGGCCAAACAGGAGGTTAAAGGGACTGACTCTCCAAGTTGGGAGAGTGTTAGTAAAGCGTCAGGAATGTTGCACCCGAGTACCAGGGTACGAAAACTGAGACATATTTGAACACGTATCCCGATCACATGGTTGATCATACTCTAGGTTCCACATGCATGTTTTAGCTGAAGGAAGAATACCTTAAACCTGGGTAGTTGAAACCCGTGGAATGGGTACCATGCAATATGACTTCAAAGGGTCTTCATTTGCTCACCGAACCTCTCCAATCCTATCACTGCTGCATTTATGCCCCTGTACACATGCTTGGTTCTCTTTCGGAGACATAGCAATCCATAGGTTTTAAGATACTTACTAGTCAGGTACATTCTTAGGCGTTTAATATGCGGTGTTGAGTCCATTTCGTTGAGCAAGGAGTAGCTCTTGTCTATTCCATATTTGGCTTAAGGAACTTTATCTGTGCTCATTTCAATCTCTGGTTTTATGCAGCACCCCAACTCACCTTTCCCCTTAAGCAAGCATAAGTTGGTTTTCTAAATTTGAGACCCTGTTCTGTTTTGGAATTCAGTTCCTGTGTAGCCAAGTTTACATTCCGTGTATTAGTGATATCTTATGATGTTTCGTTTTCTGTGTGACTTATTTCAGATAGAATCATCATACCTGAATCCACTCATTGTGCTGCTAAGGGCCTGATGACATAGATTTCATTGCTGAGTGATACTGCATTGTACGTAAGTACCACAAGTTCTTTATCCATTTTTCACTTTCTGTGATATTGAACTTGTACGGTAAACGAGGTTCTTGTAAACAGAGGCGTCCCAAACTTTGGGGTGGCTGTGTCTTTTTGATTTTAATTTCTCTAAGCTATAGGACCATAAGTGGAAGTGCCCTAGGCTCTGTTGCTTTGTTTCTTAGATGTTTCAGGAAACACCATACACTTCTCCCGAGTGTCTGTTGGCAATTTACATCCCGCCCATCAGCATAACAAGGCTCCCAGTTCTCCATGGCCTGTCCTGCCTTTCTGGATTTTACACTTTTTTCAGATGGCCCTTTTGACCGGGGGGAAGTGAGACTTCATTGTAGTGCAGATTTCCTTTGCAAGCTTGCTTGGTTGGCCAAAAAGGGCGTATGCGTTTTTTCCTGAATATATTCAGGAAAAAACGCATACGCCCTTTTTGGCCAAGTGCATCATTGTGGACGTTCTGCCTCTTTTCCTATGCTTTCAATGCAATTCCAGTCTACCTCCTGAAATCGGTTTCCTGCAATTCTGCCCCGCTTTCAAGTCCTCTTGGCAGCCTTACTTCGGTATATTTTTGGACGATAGCTGTCATTTATAACTCTGCAGGTTTGTGAATTACAGTGCCCCTGAGCTCCTTTCTTCAACTCGCTTTCTTTTGAGCTGGCCGCAACACCGCAGGATGGCTTCAGGCCCTAATCTGGTTCCGGCACGGCATGCTGAGCCTTTGGTTATTTCCTCTTCCTGGTGGGAAATGAGAGTTAAATTTGCCCGTCCAGACACCTCCAGCTAGTCTCTCATTGGTTCTCCCCATTCCTGTTCATCTTCTGCAGAAATTGCAAACTGGGCCAAAGAGGAGGTTAAAGGCGCTGACTCTCCAAGTGGGGAGACTGTTAGTAAAGCGTCTGGAATGTTGCACCCGAGTACCAGGGAGGAAAACTGAGACATATTTGAACACGTCTCCTGTTCACACGGTTGATCATACTCTGGGTTCCACATGCATGTTTAGCTGAAGGAAGAATACATTAAACCTGGAGAGTTGAGACCCGTGGAATGGGTACCATGCAATATGACTTCAAAGGGTCTTCATTTGCTCACCGAACCTCTCCAATCCTATCACTGCTGCGTTTATGCCCCTGTACACACGCTTGATTCTCTTTTGGAGACATAGCAATCCATAGGTTTTAAGATACTTACTAGTCAGGTACATTCTTAGGCGTTTAATATGGGGTGTTGTGTCCATTTCGTTGAGCAAGGAGTAGCTCTTGTCTATTCCATATTTGGCTTAAGGAACTTTATCTGTGCTCATTTCAATCTCTGGTTTTATGCAGCACCCCAACTCACCTTTACACTTAAGCAAGCATAAGTTGGTTTTCTAAATTTGAGACCCTGTTCTGTTTTGGAATTCAGTTCCTGTGTAGCCAAGTTTACATTCCGTGTATTAGTGATATCTTATGATGTTTCTTTTTCTGTGTGACTTATTTCAGTTAGAATCATCGTACCTGAATCCACTCATTATGCTGCTACGGGCCTGATGACATAGATTTCATTGCTGAGTGATACTGCATTGTACGTAAGTACCACAAGTTCTTTATCCATTTTTCACTTTCTGCGATGTTGAACTTGTACTGTAAACGAAGTTCTTGTAAACACAGGCGTCCCAAACTTTGGGGTGGCTGTGTCTTTTTGATTTTAATTTCCCTAAGCTATAGGACCATAAGTGGAAGTGCCCTAGGCTCTGTTGCATTGTTTTTTAGATGTTTCAGGAAACACCATACACTTCTCCCGAGTGTCTGTTGGCAATTTACATCCCGCCCATCAGCATAACAAGGCTCCCAGTTCTCCATGGCCTGTCCTGCCTTTCTGGATTTTACACTTTTTTCAGATGGCCCTTTTGACCGGGGGGAAGTGAGACTTCATTGTAGTGCAGATTTCCTTTGCAAGCTTGCTTGGTTGGCCAAAAAGGGCGTATGCGTTTTTTCCTGAATATATTCAGGAAAAAACGCATACGCCCTTTTTGGCCAAGTGCATCATTGTGGACGTTCTGCCTCTTTTCCTATGCTTTCAATGCAATTCCAGTCTACCTCCTGAAATCGGTTTCCTGCAATTCTGCCCCGCTTTCAAGTCCTCTTGGCAGCCTTACTTCAGTATATTTTTGGACGATAGCTGTCATTTATAACTCTGCAGGTTTGTGAATTACAGTGCCCCTGAGTTCCTTTCTTCAACTCGCTTTCTTTTGAGCTGGCCGCAACACCGCAAGATGGCTTCAGGCCCTAATCTGTTTCGGGCACGGCACGCTGAGCCTTTGGTTAATTCCTCTTCCTGGTGGGAAATGAGAGTTAAATTTGCCCGTCCAGACACCTCCAGCTAGTCTCTCATTGGTTCTCCCTATTCCTGTTCATCTTCCGCAGAAATTGCAAACTGGGCCAAACAGGAGGTTAAAGGGACTGACTCTCCAAGTTGGGAGAGTGTTAGTAAAGCGTCTGGAATGTTGCACCCGAGTACCAGGGTACGAAAACTGAGACATATTTGAACACGTATCCCGATCACATGGTTGATCATACTCTAGGTTCCACATGCATGTTTTAGCTGAAGGAAGAATACCTTAAACCTGGGTAGTTGAAACCCGTGGAATGGGTACCATGCAATATGACTTCAAAGGGTCTTCATTTGCTCACCGAACCTCTCCAATCCTATCACTGCTGCATTTATGCCCCTGTACACATGCTTGGTTCTCTTTCGGAGACATAGCAGTCCATAGGTTTTAAGATACTTACTAGTCAGGTACATTCTTAGGCGTTTAATATGCGGTGTTGAGTCCATTTCGTTGAGCAAGGAGTAGCTCTTGTCTATTCCATATTTGGCTTAAGGAACTTTATCTGTGCTCATTTCAATCTCTGGTTTTATGCAGCACCCCAACTCACCTTTCCCCTTAAGCAAGCATAAGTTGGTTTTCTAAATTTGAGACCCTGTTCTGTTTTGGAATTCAGTTCCTGTGTAGCCAAGTTTACATTCCGTGTATTAGTGATATCTTATGATGTTTCTTTTTCTGTGTGACTTATTTCAGTTAGAATCATCATACCTGAATCCACTCATTGTGCTGCTAAGGGCCTGATGACATAGATTTCATTGCTGAGTGATACTGCATTGTACGTAAGTACCACAAGTTCTTTATCCATTTTTCACTTTCTGTGATATTGAACTTGTACGGTAAACGAGGTTCTTGTAAACAGAGGCGTCCAAAACTTTGGGGTGGCTGTGTCTTTTTGATTTTAATTTCTCTAAGCTATAGGACCATAAGTGGAAGTGCCCTAGGCTCTGTTGCTTTGTTTCTTAGATGTTTCAGGAAACACCATACACTTCTCCCGAGTGTCTGTTGGCAATTTACATCCTGCCCATCAGCATAACAAGGCTCCCAGTTCTCCATGGCCTGTCCTGCCTTTCTGGATTTTACAGTTTTTTCAGATGGCCCTTTTGACCGGGGGGAAGTGAGACTTCATTGTAGTGCAGATTTCCTTTGCAAGCTTGCTTGGTTGGCCAAAAAGGGCGTATGCGTTTTTTCCTGAATATATTCAGGAAAAAACGCATACGCCCTTTTTGGCCAAGTGCATCATTGTGGACGTTCTGCCTCTTTTCCTATGCTTTCAATGCAATTCCAGTCTACCTCCTGAAATCGGTTTCCTGCAATTCTGCCCCGCTTTCAAGTCCTCTTGGCAGCCTTACTTCGGTATATTTTTGGACGATAGCTGTCATTTATAACTCTGCAGGTTTGTGAATTACAGTGCCCCTGAGCTCCTTTCTTCAACTCGCTTTCTTTTGAGCTGGCCGCAACACCGCAGGATGGCTTCAGGCCCTAATCTGGTTCCAGCACGGCATGCTGAGCCTTTGGTTATTTCCTCTTCCTGGTGGGAAATGAGAGTTAAATTTGCCCGTCTAGACACCTCCAGCTAGTCTCTCATTGGTTCTCCCCATTCCTGTTCATCTTCTGCAGAAATTGCAAACTGGGCCAAAGAGGAGGTTAAAGGCGCTGACTCTCCAAGTGGGGAGACTGTTAGTAAAGCGTCTGGAATGTTGCACCCGAGTACCGGGGAGGAAAACTGAGACATATTTGAACACGTCTCCTGTTCACACGGTTGATCATACTCTGGGTTCCACATGCATGTTTAGCTGAAGGAAGAATACCTTGAACCTGGAGAGTTGAGACCCGTGGAATGGGTACCATGCAATATGACTTCAAAGGGTCTTCATTTGCTCACCGAACCTCTCCAATCCTATCACTGCTGCGTTTATGCCCCTGTACACACGCTTGATTCTCTTTTGGAGACATAGCAATCCATAGGTTTTAAGATACTTACTAGTCAGGTACATTCTTAGGCGTTTAATATGGGGTGTTGAGTCCATTTCGTTGAGCAAGGAGTAGCTCTTGTCTATTCCATATTTGGCTTAAGGAACTTTATCTGTGCTCATTTCAATCTCTGGTTTTATGCAGCACCCCAACTCACCTTTACCCTTAAGCAAGCATAAGTTGGTTTTCTAAATTTGAGACCCTGTTCTGTTTTGGAATTCAGTTCCTGTGTAGCCAAGTTTACATTCCGTGTATTAGTGATATCTTATGATGTTTCTTTTTCTGTGTGACTTATTTCAGTTAGAATCATCGTACCTGAATCCACTCATTATGCTGCTACGGGCCTGATGACATAGATTTCATTGCTGAGTGATACTGCATTGTACGTAAGTACCACAAGTTCTTTATCCATTTTTCACTTTCTGTGATATTGAACTTGTACGGTAAACGAGGTTCTTGTAAACAGAGGCGTCCCAAACTTTGGGGTGGCTGTGTCTTTTTGATTTTAATTTCTCTAAGCTATAGGACCATAAGTGGAAGTGCCCTAGGCTCTGTTGCTTTGTTTCTTAGATGTTTCAGGAAACACCATACACTTCTCCCGAGTGTCTGTTGGCAATTTACATCCCGCCCATCAGCATAACAAGGCTCCCAGTTCTCCATGGCCTGTCCTGCCTTTCTGGATTTTACACTTTTTTCAGATGGCCCTTTTGACCGGGGGGAAGTGAGACTTCATTGTAGTGCAGATTTCCTTTGCAAACTTGCTTGGTTGGCCAAAAAGGGCGTATGCGTTTTTTCCTGAATATATTCAGGAAAAAACGCATACGCCCTTTTTGGCCAAGTGCATCATTGTGGACGTTCTGCCTCTTTTCCTATGCTTTCAATGCAATTCCAGTCTACCTCCTGAAATCGGTTTCCTGCAATTCTGCCCCGCTTTCAAGTCCTCTTGGCAGCCTTACTTCAGTATATTTTTGGACGATAGCTGTCATTTATAACTCTGCAGGTTTGTGAATTACAGTGCCCCTGAGCTCCTTTCTTCAACTCGCTTTCTTTTGAGCTGGCCGCAACACCGCAGGATGGCTTCAGGCCCTAATCTGGTTCCGGCACGGCACGCTGAGCCTTTGGTTATTTCCTCTTCCTGGTGGGAAATGAGAGTTAAATTTGCCCGTCCAGACACCTCCAGCTAGTCTCTCATTGGTTCTCCCCATTCCTGTTCATCTTCTGCAGAAATTGCAAACTGGGCCAAAGAGGAGGTTAAAGGCGCTGACTCTCCAAGTGGGGAGACTGTTAGTAAAGCGTCTGGAATGTTGCACCCGAGTACCGGGGAAGAAAACTGAGACATATTTGAACACGTCTCCTGTTCACACGGTTGATCATACTCTGGGTTCCACATGCATGTTTAGCTGAAGGAAGAATACCTTAAACCTGGAGAGTTGAGACCCGTGGAATGGGTACCATGCAATATGACTTCAAAGGGTCTTCATTTGCTCACCGAACCTCTCCAATCCTATCACTGCTGCGTTTATGCCCCTGTACACACGCTTGATTCTCTTTTGGAGACATAGCAATCCATAGGTTTTAAGATACTTACTAGTCAGGTACATTCTTAGGCGTTTAATATGGGGTGTTGAGTCCATTTCGTTGAGCAAGGAGTAGCTCTTGTCTATTCCATATTTGGCTTAAGGAACTTTATCTGTGCTCATTTCAATCTCTGGTTTTATGCAGCACCCCAACTCACCTTTACCCTTAAGCAAGCATAAGTTGGTTTTCTAAATTTGAGACCCTGTTCTGTTTTGGAATTCAGTTCCTGTGTAGCCAAGTTTACATTCCGTGTATTAGTGATATCTTATGATGTTTCTTTTTCTGTGTGACTTATTTCAGTTAGAATCAACGTACCTGAATCCACTCATTATGCTGCTACGGGCTTGATGACATAGATTTCATTGCTGAGTGATACTGCATTGTATGTAAGTACCACAAGTTCTTTATCCATTTTTCACTTTCTGCGATGTTGAACTTGTACTGTAAACGAGGTTCTTGTAAACACAGGCGTCCCAAACTTTGGGGTGGCTGTGTCTTTTTGATTTTAATTTCCCTGAGCTATAGGACCATAAGTGGAAGTGCCCTAGGCTCTGTTGCTTTGTTTTTTAGATGTTTCAGGAAACACCATACACTTCTCCCGAGTGTCTGTTGGCAATTTACATCCCGCCCATCAGCATAACAAGGCTCCCAGTTCTCCATGGCCTGTCCTGCCTTTCTGGATTTTACACTTTTTTCAGATGGCCCTTTTGACCGGGGGGAAGTGAGACTTCATTGTAGTGCAGATTTCCTTTGCAAATTTGCTTGGTTGGCCAAAAAGGGCGTATGCGTTTTTTCCTGAATATATTCAGGAAAAAACGCATACGCCCTTTTTGGCCAAGTGCATCATTGTGGACGTTCTGCCTCTTTTCCTATGCTTTCAATGCAATTCCAGTCTACCTCCTGAAATCGGTTTCCTGCAATTCTGCCCCGCTTTCAAGTCCTCTTGGCAGCCTTACTTCAGTATATTTTTTGGACGATAGCTGTCATTTATAACTCTGCAGGTTTGTGAATTACAGTGCCCCTGAGCTCCTTTCTTCAACTCGCTTTCTTGTGACCTGGCTGCAACACCGCAGGATGGCTTCAGGCCCTAATCTGGTTCCGGCACGGCACGCTGAGCCTTTGGTTAATTCCTCTTCCTGGTGGGAAATGAGAGTTAAATTTGCCCGTCCAGACACCTCCAGCTAGTCTCTCATTGGTTCTCGCTATTCCTGTTCATCTTCCGCAGAAATTGCAAACTGGGCCAAACAGGAGGTTAAAGGGACTGACTCTCCAAGTTGGGAGAGTGTTAGTAAAGCATCTGGAATGTTGCACCCGAGTACCAGAGTACGAAATCTGAGACATATTTGAACACGTCTCCCAATCACATGGTTGATCATACTCTAGGTTCCACATGCATGTTTTAGCTGATGGAAGAATACCTTAAACCTGGGTAGTTGAAACCCGTGGAATGGGTACCATGCAATATGACTTCAAAGTGTCTTCATTTGCTCAGGGAACCTCTCCAATCCTATCACTGCTGCGTTTATGCCCCTGTACACATGCTTGATTCTCTTTCGGAGACATAGCAATCCATAGGTTTTAAGATAGTTACTAGTCAGGTACATTCTTAGGCGTTTAATATCGGGTGTTGAGTCCATTTCGTTGAGCAAGGAGTAGCTCTTGTCTATTCTATATTTGGCTTAAGGAACTTTATCTGTGCTCATTTCAATCTCTGTTTTTATGCAGCACCCCAACTCACCTTTCCCCTTAAGCAAGCATAAGTTGGTTTTCTAAATTTGAGACACTATTCTGTTCTGTAATTCAGTTCCTGTGTAGCCAAGTTTACATTCCGTGTATTACTGATATCTTATGATGTTTCTTTTTCTGTGTGACTTATTTCAGTTAGAATCATCATATCTGAATCCACTCATTGTGCTGCTACGGGCCTGATGACATAGATTTCAGTGCTGAGTGATATTGCTTTGTAAGTAAATACCACAACTTCTTTATCCATTTTTCAATTTCTGCGATGTTGAACTTGTACTGTAAACGAGGTTCTTGTAAACAGAGGTGTCCCAAACTTTGGGGTGGCTGTGTCCTTTTGATTTTAACTTCCCTAAGCTATAGTACCATAAGTGGAAGTGCCCTAGGCTCTGTTGCTTTGTTTTTTAGATGTTTCAGGAAACACCATACACTTCTCCCGAGTGTCTGTTGGCAATTTACATCCCGCCCATCAGCATAACAAGGCTCCCAGTTCTCCATGGCTTGTCCTGCCTTTCTGGATTTTACACTTTTTTCAGATGGCCCTTTTGACCGGGGGGAAGTGAGACTTCATTGTAGTGCAGATTTCCTTTGTAAGTTTGCTTGGTTGGCCAAAAAGGGCGTATGCGTTTTTTCCTGAATATATTCAGGAAAAAACGCATACGCCCTTTTTGGCCAAGTGCATCATTGTGGACGTTCTGCCTCTTTTCCTATGCTTTCAATGCAATTCCTGTCTACCTCCTGAAATCAGTTTCCTGCAATTCTCCCCCGCTTTCAAGTCCTCTTGGCAGCCTTACTTCAGTATATTTTTGGACGATAGCTGTCATTTATAACTCTGCAGGTTTGTGAATTACAGTGCCCCTGAGCTCCTTTCTTCAACTCGCTTTCTTGTGAGCTGGCCGCAACACCGCAGGATGGCTTCAGGCCCTAATCTGGTTCCGGCACGGCACGCTGAGCCTTTGGTTATTTCCTCTTCCTGGTGGGAAATGAGAGTTAAATTTGCCCGTCCAGACACCTCCAGCTAGTCTCTCATTGGTTCTCGCTATTCCTGTTCATCTTCCGCAGAAATTGCAAACTGGGCCAAACAGGAGGTTAAAGGCGCTGACTCTCCAAGACGGGAGAGTGTTAGTAAAGCGTCTGGAATGTTGCACCCGAGTACCAGGGGAGGAAAACTGAGACATATTTGAACACGTCTCCCGATCATATGGTTGATCATACTCTGGGTTCCACATGCATGTTTTAGCTGAAGGAAGAATACCTTAAACCTGGAGAGTTGAGACCCGTGTAATGGGTACCATGCAATATGACTTCAAAGGGTCTTCATCTGCTCACCAAACCTCTCCAATCCTATCACTGCTGTGTTTATGCCCCTGTACACACGCTTGATTCTCTTTTGGAGACATAGCAATCCATAGGTTTTAAGATACTTACTAGTCAGGTACATTCTTAGGCGTTTAATATGCGGTGTTGGGTCCATTTCGTTGAGCAAGGAGTAGCTCTTGTCTATTCCATATTTGGCTTAAGGAACTTTATCTGTGCTCATTTCAATCTCTGGTTTTATGCAGCACCCCAACTCACCTTTCCCCTTAAGCAAGCATAAGTTGGTTTTCTAAATTTGAGACCCTGTTCTGTTCTGTAATTCAGTTCCTGTGTAGCCAAGTTTACATTCCGTGTATTACTGATATCTTATGATGTTTCTTTTTCTGTGTGACTTATTTCAGTTAGAATCATCATACCTGAATCCACTCATTGTGCTGCTACGGGCCTGATGACATAGATTTCATTGCTGAGTGATATTGCTTTGTAAGTAAATACCACAACTTCTTTATCCATTTTTCACTTTCTGCGATGTTGAACTTGTACTGTAAACGAAGTTCTTGTAAACAGAGGCGTCCCAACATTTGGGGTGGCTGTGTCTTTTTGATTTTAATTTCCCTAAGCTATAGGACCATAAGTGGAAGTGCCCTAGGCTCTGTTGCTTTGTTTCTTAGATGTTTCAGGAAACACCATACACTTCTCCCGAGTGTCTGTTGGCAATTTACATCCCGCCCATCAGCATAACAAGGCTCCCAGTTCTCCATGGCCTGTCCTGCCTTTCTGGATTTTACACTTTTTTCAGATGACCCTTTTGACCGAGGGGAAGTGAGACTTCATTGTAGTGCAGATTTCCTTTGCAAGCTTGCTTGGTTGGCCAAAAAGGGCGTATGCGTTTTTTCCTGAATATATTCAGGAAAAAACGCATACGCCCTTTTTGGCCAAGTGCATCATTGGGGACGTTCTGCCTCTTTTCCTATGCTTTCAATGCAATTCCAGTCTACCTCCTGAAATCGGTTTCCTGCAATTCTGCCCCGCTTTCAAGTCCTCTTGGCAGCCTTACTTCAGTATATTTTTGGACGATAGCTGTCATTTATAACTCTGCACGTTTGTGAATTACAGTGCCCCTGAGCTCCTTTCTTCAACTCGCTTTCTTTTGAGCTGGCCGCAACACCGCAGGATGGCTTCATGCCCTAATCTGCTTCCGGCACGGCACGCTGAGCCTTTGGTTAATTCCTCTTCCTGGTGGGAAATGAGAGTTAAATTTGCCCGTCCAGACACCTCCAGCTAGTCTCTCATTGGTTCTCGCTATTCCTGTTCATCTTCCGCAGAAATTGCAAACTGGGCCAAACAGGAGGTTAAAGGGACTGACTCTCCAAGTCGGGAGAGTGTTAGTAAAGCGTCTGGAATGTTGCACCCGAGTACCAGGGTACGAAAACTGAGACATATTTGAACACGTGTGCCGTTCACACGGTTGATCATACTCTGGGTTCCACATGCATGTTTTAGCTGAAGGAAGAATACCTTAAACCTGGAGAGTTGAGACCCGTGTAATGGGTTCCATGCAATATGACTTCAAAGGGTCTTCATTTGCTCACCGAACCTCTCCAATCCTATCACTGCTGCGTTTATGCCCCTGTACACACGCTTGATTCTCTTTCGGAGACATAGCAATCCATAGGTTTTAAGATACTTACTAGTCAGGTACATTCTTAGGCGTTTAATATGGGGTGTTGAGTCCATTTCGTTGAGCAAGGAGTAGCTCTTGTCTATTCCATATTTGGCTTAAGGAACTTTATCTGTGCTCATTTCAATCTCTGGTTTTATGCAGCACCCCAACTCACCTTTCCCCTTAAGCAAGCATAAGTTGGTTTTCTAAATTTGAGACCCTGTTCTGTTTTGGAATTCAGTTCCTGTGTAGCCAAGTTTACATTCCGTGTATTACTGATATCTTATGATGTTTCTTTTTCTGTGTGACTTATTTCATTTAGAATCATCATACCTGAATCCACTCATTATGCTGCTACGGGCTTGATGACATAGATTTCATTGCTGAGTGATACTGCATTGTACGTAAGTACCACAAGTTCTTTATCCATTTTTCTCTTTCTGTGATATTGAACTTGTACTGTAAACGAGGTTCTTGTAAACAGAGGCGTCCCAAACTTTGGGGTGGCTGTGTCTTTTTGATTTTAAATTCCCTAAGCTATAGGACCATAAGTGGAAGTGCCCTAGGCTCTGTTGCTTTGTTTTTTAGATGTTTCAGGAAACACCATACACTTCTCCCTAGTGTCTGTTGGCAATTTACATCCCGCCCATCAGCATAACAAGGCTCCCAGTTCTCCATGGCCTGTCCTGCCTTTCTGGATTTTACACTTTTTTCAGATGGCCCTTTTGACCGGGGGGAAGTGAGACTTCATTGTAGTGCAGATTTCCTTTGCAAGCTTGCTTGGTTGGCCAAAAAGGGCGTATGCGTTTTTTCCTGAATATATTCAGGAAAAAACGCATACGCCCTTTTTGGCCAAGTGCATCATTGTGGACGTTCTGCCTCTTTTCCTATGCTTTCAATGCAATTCCAGTCTACCTCCTGAAATCGGTTTCCTGCAATTCTGCCCCACTTTCAACTCCTCTTGGCAGCCTTACTTCAGTATAGTTTTGGACGATAGCTGTCATTTATAACTCTGCAGGTTTGTGAATTACAGTGCCCCTGAGCTCCTTTCTTCAACTCGCTGTGTTGTGAGCTGGCCGCAACACCGGAGGATGGCTTCAGGCCCTAATCTGGTTCCGGCACGGCACGCTGAGCCTTTGGTTAATTCCTCTTCCTGGTGGGAAATGAGAGTTAAATTTTCCCGTCCAGACACCTCCAGCTAGTCTCTCATTGGTTCTCCCTATTCCTGTTCATCTTCCGCAGAAATTGCAAACTGGGCCAAACTGGCGGTTAAATGCGCTGACTCTCCAAGTGTGGAGAGTGCTGGTAAAGCATCGGGAATGTTGCACCCGAGTACCAGGGGATGAAAAGTGAGACATATTTGAACACGTCTCCCGATCACATGGTTGATCATACTCTAGGTTCCACATGCATGTTTTAGCTGAAGGAAGAATACCTTTAACCTGGAGAGTTGAGGCCCTTGGAATGGGTACCATGCAATATGACTTCAAAGGGTCTTCATTTGCTCACCGAACCTCTCTAATCCTATCACTGCTGCGTTTATGCCCCTGTACACACGCTTGATTCTCTTTCGGAGACATAGCAATCCATAGGTTTTAAGATACTTACTAGTCAGGTACATTCTTAGGCGTTTAATATGGGGTGTTGAGTCGATTTCGTTGAGCAAGGAGTAGCTCTTGTCTATTCCATATTTGGCTTAAGGAACTTTATCTGTGCTCATTTCAATCTCTGGTTTTATGCAGCACCCCAACTCACCTTTCCCCTTAAGCAAGCATAAGTTGGTTTTCTAAATTTGAGACCCTGTTCTGTTTTGTAATTCAGTTCCTCTGTAGCCAAGTTTACATTCCATGTATTAGTGATATTTATTGATGTTTCTTTTTCTGTGTGACTTATTTCAGATAGAATCACCATACCCGAATCCACTCATTGTGCTGCTAAGGGCCTGGTGACATAGATTTCATTGCTGAGTGATATTGCATTGTACTTGAGTACCCAAACTTCTTTATCCATTTTTCACTTTCTGTGATATTGAACTTGTACTGTAAACGAGGTTGTTGTAAACAGAGCCGTCCCAAACTTTGGGGTGGCTGTGTCTTTTTGATTTTAATTTCCCTAAGCTATAGGACCATAAGTGGAAGTGCGCTAGGCTCTGTTGGTTTGTTTTTTAGATGTTTCAGGAAACACCATACACTTCTCCCGAGTGTCTGTTGGCAATTTACATCCCGCCCATCAGCATAACAAGGCTCCCAGTTCTCCATGGCCTGTCCTGCCTTTCTGGATTTTACACTTTTTTCAGATGGCCCTTTTGACCTGGGGGAAGTGAGACTTCATTGTAGTGCCGATTTCCTTTGCAGGTTTGCTTGGTTGGCCAAAAAGTGCGTATGCGTTTTTTCCTGAATATATTCAGGAAAAAACGCATACGCCCTTTTTGTCCAAGTGCATCATTGTCGAGGTTCTGACTCTCTTCATATGTTTTCAATGCAATTCCAGTCTACCTCCTGAAATTGGTTTCCTGCAATTCTGCCTTGCTTTCATTGCCTCTTCATAGCCTTACCTCAATATATTTTTTGAATATAGTTGGCCTTTATAACTCTGCAGGTTTTTGAATTGCAGTGGCCCTTAGCTCCATTTTTCAGCTCTTATTTTTGTGGTCTTGCCCCATAACCACAGGATTCCTTGAAGCCCTATTTTTCTTCTGGGGCACCTTGCTGTGCCTTTGGTTAATTCTTCTTACTGATGTGACATTAGAGTGACATGTGCCCATTGAAACCGCTACAGCTAGTTTCTCACTGGTTCCCCCTATTCCCATTCATCCTCTGCACTAACTGCAGACTGTGCGATACCAGAACTTAAAGGCATTGACTCCATGTGGGGATGTTGTTAGTAAAGCGGCTGGAATGTCGATCCGGAGCCCCAGGAGAGGAAAAATGAGGTGCGTTTTAGAAACCTTTCCCGAACATATGGTATACCAGTCACTGGGTTTCCCAAGCATGGTTTAGCTGTAGGAAGATTCCCTTCAACCTGGAGTGTTGGGACCCTTGGACTGAGCAGCATGAAGTATTGCATTAAACTTTCGGCAGTTGCTCACCAAAGCTCACCAATCCTCTCAGCCCCAAGTGTCCAGCCTTATGTCTTATCCAGCTGTGGGTTTATATGTGGTCAATCCAGGTTACATCACAGCCCCTGAGCGAATTTTGTAAGAATTTTTCTCTTTCATTGTTTCAGCGTTTTCTTTTTAAAATTTATTTCTATAATGGGGTTTAGCTCATTTTCACTGCTGTGTTTGTGCCGCTCTGCACACACTTGATTCCCTTATGGAGATATATCAATACATGGGTTTTAAGATTCTTATTACTCAGATATATTTCTCTGCGGTGTATAGGGTGTGTTGAGGCCAGTTCATTGAGCAAGGTGTAGATCTTGTCTAATACCTATTTGGTTTATTGAACGGTATCTGTGCTAATTTCAAACTCTGGTTTTATGCATCACCCCACCTCTCCTTTCCCCTTAAGCTGACATAAGTGTGTTTTCTAAATGTGAGACACTGTTCTGTTCTGTAATTCATTTCTTGTGCAGCCATATTTACCCTCCCTCTATAAGTGATATCTTATGATATGTTTCTTTTTCTGTTTGACTTATTTCAAGTAGTATTATCGGACCTAAATCCACTCTTTATCCTTCTACTAGCCTTATTACATTGATTTCATGGTGAAGAGATATTCCATTGTACATAAGTACCACATCTTCTTTATCCATTGTTCTCTTTCCTGGGATATTTAAGGTGTACTGAAGTTGAGGTTCTTGTAAACAGAGTAGCCCTAAACTGTGGTGTGCTTGTGTCTTGTTGATTTTTAGACTTCCCTAGATATACTCCCATGATTGGAAGTGTCCTATGCTCTGTAGCTCTGTTTTTTAGATGATTTAGGAACCACCATACACTTCTCCAGAGTGGCTCTCGGCAGTTCACACACTGCCCATCAGCGTATAAAGGCTCCCTGTTCTCCATGGCCTGTCCTGCATTTCTGGTTTTTACAGTTTTATAGGATGGCCCTTTTGACCGGTGGGAAGTGAGACTTCTTTGTTGTGCACATTTGCATTGCTTGCTTGCTTCGTTGCCCATAAAGTGCGTATGCGTTTTTTCCTGGATATAATCAGGAAAAAACGCATACGCCCTTTTGGGCCAACTGCATCATTGTCGAAATTCTGCCGCTTTTCATGTGCATTAAAGACGAGTCCAATCTATCTCTTGAAATCTGTTTCTTGCAATTCTGTCTTGCATTCAGATCCTCTTCTTTGCCTTACCTCAACATATTTTTGGACATTAGTTTTCATTTATAACTCTGCAGGTTTGTGAATTGCAGTGACCCTGAGCTCCATTTTTTAAGTTGCTCTTTTGTGAGCTGGCCACAAACCCACAGGATTGCTTCAGACCCTATTTTGGCTCCGGCGAGGCAGGCTGAGCCTTTCTTTAATTCTTATTCTTAATGGGAAATTAGAGTGATATGTGCCCGTCCAAACCCCTACAACTATTCTCTCATTGGTTCCCCCTCTTCCCGTTCATCCTCCTCACAATTTGCAAAATGTGTGAAACAAAAGTTTAACTGTGCTGATTCTCCAAGTGGGGAGATTCTAAGTAACGTGGCTGGAATGGTGAACAGGAGCACCAGGAGAGGATAAATGAGGTGCATTTTAGACACATCTCCCGATCACATGGTGTACAGTCCTCTGGGTTTTCCATGCATGTTTTAGCTGTAGGAAGATCCCTTGAACCTGCAGATTTGGGACCCATTGAATGGGTACCAGGTAGTATTACTTTAAAGGGTGTGCATTTCCTCACCCAACCTCACATTTCTCTTAGCGCAAACAGTTTCCAGCCTTATGTCTCATCCTGCTGTGGGTCTAGATGTGTTCAATCCATGTTGCATCACCGTCCCTGAGGAAAAGTTGTAAGAGGTTTTCTCTGTCTCTCTGTCGTTTATTTTTTTCAATTTATTACTATATTGGTTACAGCTGATTTTCAAAGCTCTGTTTCTTGCTGCTGTACATCCACTTGATTCACGTACAGAGAGTCATCAATAAATTCTTTTTCAGATTCTTACCAGTCGTATATATTCTTTTCCGGTGACTTGAGTGTGCTGAGTGCAGTTCTTTTAGCTACCGTGTAGGCCTTGTTGATTATCAGTTTGGTATTTGGAATGGTATCTTTGCTAATTTCAACCTCCTGGATGATGCCTCACCCCTCCCCACCTTTCCCGTTTAGCAGCCTTATGCGTGTTTTCTACATATTTGACTATGTTTTTGTTTTGTAATTTATTTCATGTGTAGCCATTTTGGATTCCACCTTTAAGTGATATCTTATGATATGTGTCTTTTTCTTTTTGAATTCTGTCACTTAGAATGATCATACGTAACTCCTCCGGAGTTGTTACAACTGGCCATATTTCATTGATTTCCAGGCTGAATAATATTCCACTCTACCTAAGTACCACATCTCTATCCATTTTTTCCCTCCAGAGACATTTAAGTTATATCCTAGTCGAGGATCTTTTAAACAGAGAGGGGGTAAACATTGGGGTGACTGTGTCCTCTCGATTTTTGTTTTTCCCAAGATATACGCCCATGAGTGCAAGTGCCCTATGCTCTGTAGCTCATTTTTTAGATGCTTTAGTAAACACAATACACTTTTCCAGAATGGCCGTTGGCAATATACATTTCCACTATAAGTCTCACAGGGCTCCCTCTTCTCGTTGCCCTGTCCTGCATTTCTGTTGTTTACGCTTTATGAGGATGGCTCTTCTGACTGATGCGAAGTGATATCTTTTGTAGTATTGACTTCCAGTGCCCACCTGTTTGGTTGGCTAAAAAAGTGTATGCCCTTTTCTTGAATATATACAGAAAAAAACGCATGCACCCTTTTTGGCCAACTGCAATGTTGGCAATGTTCAGCTCCTTTTCTTGTGCTTAATGGCGAGTCCTTTCTACCTCCTCAAATCCCTTTCCTGCCATTCTCCCTTGCTTACAAGTCCTTTTCTCTGACTTTCCTCAAGACATTTTTCAGTGATGGATATTTTCAACTCTGCAGTTTTGTGAATTTTACTGCCCCTGAGTTCCATTGTTCAACTTGTGTTTATGGGAACTGGCCACAAAGCAGCGGGATTTCCTCAAGCCCTATACTGTTTCCATGGGCAACCCTAGCCTTTGGTCAATTCGTCTTCCTGATTGGAAATTAGAGTGACATGTGCCTGTCTGAACACCTAGGACTTGTCTCTCATTGTTCCTCATCCTTCCGCTTCATCCTCTGGACAAATTCCAAACTGTACGCAACAGGATGTTGACAGTGCTGACATCTCCAAGTGGGGAGACTGTTAGTAAAGACGCTGGAGGGGTGAACCCGAGCACCAGGAGATGAGGAGATGAGATGCCTTTTCCAAACTCTTCCCGATCAGACGGTACACCATCCTCTGGGTGTGACAGACATGTTTTAGCAGTAGGAAGAGTCCCATTCATGTAAGGAGAACACCAGGGCTTTTTCAAAATCAGTGTCTCCCCGAAACCCAAACTGGGGAAGTTTTTAAGCTACGGCTACACATATGTTCATTAAGGGCCTTGGGAAGTAGGCAGAGTCCAAACTTTAGATGATTGAAGTCTTCAGGGTCAGAAGCACTCACCACCAGCTTCCCTTAGGCTACACTTTAACTATCATTGATAGATGATGTCAATAAAAATATCTATTCTTTTTCAGATTATTTCCCCTTATAGGTTATTGCAAAATGTTGAGTGTAGTTCCCTGTGCTATACAGTAGTTCCTTGTTGATGATCTATTTTATACATAGCAGTGTGTATGTGTTAATTCCAAACTGTTAATTTATCCCTCCTCCCACCTTTCCCCTTTGGTAATAATAAATTATAAGATTTTATACTTCTCAGAAATGGGGGAGCTGAAAGAGAGGTATCATTTTCAATGGAAAAGCATTTAAAACAAGATTGAAGGTTTAACCAAGATTATTAGATGTACATCCTTGGAAAGAAATCACTTCGTTTCTCTAATATTGACCTGACAAATAAGACAAACCTTTTCACTGAACTTGCTTATAAAAAGTGATGGAAATATCAAATGGAAGTGTTAGAAACATCTTATTTTACCCGAGCCTTATACACTGTTCTATGTTAACTACAGTTTGGCTCACACATCTGTTCATTGAGGTTACAATAGTCTCAATTTCTGTTACTGATCCTCCAGAGTGGACCCCAACAAGTGTCCCCCTGCCCAGTGTCATTGGGGCCAACAGATCGAGACTGAGTTTGGTTCACAAGCAAAGGAAACTTTATATTTTGATCAGAGAATGGAGAGGTGAGAGCATGCACTACCCCGTGGGCTGTGGGCTGGGCTGCTGTGTAGAGATCCTGTCAGAGTCAGTGGGAGGGAGGGAGGCAGCGGAGCTCTCGAGGGCCGGGTTGGCTGTAGCTCAGGCTCTATATCGTGGAGTCTGCACTGGGCCCCAGGAGCTGAGGTGTCGACCCAGCCATTCTGCACTAGGAAATCTGGTCTGAAGTGCCGGGTGTGGAACCTCTGCATGCGGGACCCTAGGAGCACGTGAAATTAGACAAAGCACAAAGGATAAAAAAGGCTAGACTTGACTTTATTGCCCAGATTCTATGTTTATCTCCCAGGGATTTTTAATGGGCTTTGCTGGGGACAAACCCCTCCTCTGCCTTTTGTCCCGTTCCTCATTCTTGGAGTGCTGAGGGTGCAGACCTTTCTTCTGTAACTGCTGAGTGCTGAGTTGGGAGCCCTCATACCCTGGGGCGAGGGTCAGAGCTTCTCCCCAGCAGCCTCCCGGTGACGTTGATTGTCCCCAGGACCCCTGCCTCCCTGCTCGTCCACCTGAGCACCAGCATTGGAAGTGTTATAGATTCTAATGACCTTTAAGGGTCCAGGAAAGAGATGTGCAGAGACGCTGTGGGGGCCGGTTTCACCCCGCCCCACATTTGTTCGGCCACCTTAGGCTGACCGTTTCTGCCAGCCTAGATGCTCTGACCAGTAGTCTGCGCTTTCTTCAATTAGGCCCCTGAATTAACGTACAAACAGCACCAGGTGTCAGAGCCCTGCCCGCTCAACTCCCAGACAGTCCAGGGTCAGTGGTGATAAGGACCATGATGGCTACTGAGTCAACAGCCTTTTGAAGTAAACAGGAGTTCAGCCGGTCTTATTGGCCACCATCATCACGGTGTCTGTAGGCTTTTCTATGGTGACAGTGTGGTATACTGTTCCCCCGCCAAGATTATTAGCTCCCCGCTGGGTGCAGTAAGTCCTGCAAGCAGTAGTCTACTCTTTTGGGACACACTCTTGTTGTTTTATGAGAGAAACTCCAGGTCAAGTGATGTTCACACGAGTCGTCATGGTGCCCTGTTGCCCCCGGTTATCTCTCTGGATGTTGGAGTTGGAGGGCCTCCTCACTCGAGGTCGGTGTGCCCACGGAGCGAACCCTGCAACTTCAGGGCATGGTTGGTGGTTAGGATCACCACGTGGGGTCCTTTTCCCTTAGGAGGGAGGTGGCCTTTTGGGCTGCTGATTTCCAGGTTTTTAGATACCGCCAGTATCTTGGCCAGATGTGGCAGTGGGCCAAGCCCCTTAGTGACCGTAGTTTATCCTACCTGGATGGCATTCTTGCATTGTTCCATTTCAAGTGGTCCCAGTTTTTGCACTAATTCTCCAATGGCGATTCACCTTTCACCGGGAATGTAAAGGTCAAAGGGTTTAGCTAAATTAGGGAGTTCCAGGGCAAGGGTCTGAATTGACTGCTCTTTCCATTCTTGAAAGGCCACTTCTGGATTCTATTCAAAAGGATCATCATCTTTTCCTTTCAGTGTTTCATATAGAGGCCCAGCTAGTGGACTGTAGTTAGAGATCCAGAAGCAGCAAACCCTGGCCTCCCCAGGAACCCCTAAGCTGTCTTCTAGTTTTAGAAAGGGGTAAGGCTGAAAATGGTTTCTTCCCTTTCCTGGGATGGGCTTCTCTGACCTTGTGTGAGAATGAAGCCCAGGCAGGTCACCGCAGTCTGTGATATTTGAGCTTTTTCTTGGACAACTTCTATCCTTTATTGGCTTGGTAGTTCAGAGGCCTCCTTAGAAGGGCTGGCGATCAGAATGTCGTCTGCATATTGAAGGAGGGTTTCCTTTTCCAGAGGTAGAACTTTTAGGTCTTTAGCTAAGCTTTCCCCAAAGATGGTGTGGGAATTTTTGCACCCTTGGGTCCAGACGGCCCGGAAGTATTGTTTTAGTTGTATGTTGAGTCCTGCCACTCACAAGCCAAAATTTCTTGTGACTCTGGGACTAATGGAATACAAAAGAAGGCATCATTGAAGACTAATACAGAATACCATGTCCTGGTGGTTGGTAGAATGACAAGCAGGGTGTAGGAATTAGGAGCAACTGGAGGTATACCTCGGTGGCTTCACTGACTGTCCTGACATCCTTTACCAGGTCCCCAGCAGCCCATGGGGCTCTCGTGGTCAGACCAATCCCAGAATATGGAGCTCACCTGGGCAGGTACCCCACCCCCACCCCAGCCCACGGGGCTCTCGTGGTCAGGCCCCTCCCAGGATGCAGAGCTACCCTTGCAGGTACCGTGGCAGGGCTGGGCACACAGGAACCGTGCACATAGCCCTCATTGCAGAGCACCCCCAGCTCACCTGTCGCTCAGAGCTGACACAGAGCACCTCAGAGAAGGACTTGAACTAACAAACAGCAGCTGTGACAGGTCTGTGACCCTGGGCATCACTCCGTGAGGCCTCCCTCCACCTGGTCTTCCAGAGACTTCCACTGCACCCGGGGCACCAGGCCGCTGTCTCCAACCACCACCCACCCCTCCTCTCCCTGACTCCTGGGTTCCTCTCATTAGGAGAGGGTTTTCTTGAAGTTGTCTCCCACTCATGGGCCAGATAAAATGATTAGAAAACAAGCCAAAGCTGCAGCCCCTTGTCTATCCTGACTCTCAGGAGCCCACACCTGTTCCTTGGACCTGGCCGGTTCAGCAAGTTCCATTTTCTGCAACTGTGAGCCCCTGAGGGGTGATGATTGGCTGACCTGGGCAGCCTTACCGTGCCGGCCAGCCCTCCCCAGGTGTGCCTGGGTTGAGATCAATATAAATACCACTCCAGGCAGCAAGAGCCCCTGCAGCCGTGCCTGACACCATTTTCTCTGCCCTGTCAGCAGTCTCGGGGCTGGGCTGGTGAGAGGGAGTGAGAGGCCACGGCTTTGTGGGTGGCCCAGTGTGAGTGGGGCTCTGCTGGACTTTCTGCAGCAGTTGCCAGGCTGCCACCTGCTAAAGAAGAGGATGTGTCACCCATACCTGCTGCTGGAATTTCTCCCTGGGCAGAGGTGAGGAAGGAAAAAAGCAGTGGGGGCAGGGACAGGACGGGTATCTCAGGCAGGGAAATGGAAATCTTCCAGAAGAGCACCCAGGGCCAGGACCATCCTGGCTGGCCTGCAGGCACCAAGTCGGCCGGCATGCTGTCACTCATGTGGCTCTATGGCCCTTCCTCTAGGCTTTCAAGTCCTTGTATATATTCAGGTGTTTTACCTGGGACGGGTGGGAATAGTTCAGCAGCAACTGGCCTGGGGCTCAGCTCACATTTACTCACAGATGCCTCGGCACGGTGCCCCAGCTTTGCAATGAGGACGCTTGTTGCGTGGGGGCTGCTGGCTGAATGGGAGACGATTCCCCACCACTGACCAACTTCAGAATTGTTTACAACTGGAGCAAGTGCCCTGATACGGTTTTCCTCTGTGTAACTGGTGGGTTCTGTGTTTTTTTCTCTTTTTCGTTTTTGGTTCAAGGTAGATTTTATTCCTCTTTTTTGTATTTACAGATATAAGCATGGAAATAATTTATTCATATAAATACATGTATGTGCAGGGAATAATTGTTTTTTCTGTTTTATTTTTTAAATTTTATTTCTTTTTAATTTTGAATTTTATTTTATATTTTTATACAGCAGGTTCTTATTGGTTATCTATTTTATACATATAAATGTATACATGCCAATCCCAGTCTCTCAACTCCTCCCACCACCACCCCCCCAACAGCTTTCCCCCCTTGTTGTCCATACGTTTGCTCTATTTATGCCTTGCAAAATGGTTAATCTGTACAGTTTTTCTAGGTTCCACATATATGCATGAATATACAAGATTTGTTTTTCTCTTTCTGACTTACTTCACTCTGTATGACAGTCTCTAGATCCATCGACATCTCTACAAATGACCCAATTTCATTCCTTTTCATGGCTTAGTAATATTCCATTTTATATATGTACCACAGCTTTATGCATTCGTCTGTCTGTGGGCATTTAGGTTGCTTCCATTACCTCGATATTGTAAATAGTGATGCAATGAACATTGCGGTGAATGACTCTTTTTGATTTATGGTTTTGTCTGGGTATATGTCCAGTACTGGGATTGCTGTATCATATGGTAATTCTATTGTTAGTTTCTTAAGAAATTCCATATTGTTCTCCATAATGACTGTATCAATTTATATTCCCAACAATAGTGGAAGAGGGTTCCTTTTCTCCACACCCTTTCCAGCATTTTTTGTTTGTAGATTTTCTATGATGCCTATTCTACCAGGTGTGAGGTGATACCTCATTGTTGAATCCATTTCGTTGAGCAAGGGGTAGGTCTTGTCTATTACATATTTGGCTTATGGAACGGTATCTGTGCTAATTTCAAACTCTGCTTTTATGCAGCACCCCAACTCACCTTCCCCCTTAAGCAAGCATAAGTTGGTTTTCTAAATTTGAGACCCTGTTCTGTTTTGTAATTCAGTTCATGTGTAGCCAAGTTCACATTCCGTGTATTAGTGATACCTTATGATGTTTCTTTTTCTGTGTGACTTCTTTCACTTAGAATCATCGTGCCTCAATCCACTCATTATGCTGGTACGGGCCTGGTGACATAGATTTCATTGCTGATGGTATTCTGTTGTACATAAGTACCGCAACTTCTTTATCCATTATTTGCTCTCTGGGATATTTAACTTGTGCCGCAGAAGAGATTCCTGTAAAAAGAGCCATCCCAAATTTTGGGGTGGCTGTGTCTTTTTGATTTTAATTTCCCTAAACTATAGGACCATAAGTGGAAGTGCCCTAGGCTCTGTTGCTTTGTTTTTTAGATGTTTCAGGAAACACCATACACTTCTACAGAGTGGCTGTTGGTAATTTACATCCCGCCCATCAGCATAACAAGGCTCCCAGTTCTCCATGGCCTGTTCTGCCTTTCTGGATTTTACACTTTTTTCAGATGGCCCTTTAGACCGGGGGGAAGTGAGACTTCATTGTAGTGCAGATTTCCTTTGCAAGCTTGCTTGGTTGGCCAAAAAGGGCGTATGAGTTTTTTCCTGAATATATTCAGGAAAAAACACATACGCCCTTTTTGGTCAAGTGCATCATTGTCGACGTTCTTCCTCTTTTCCTGTGTTTTAAATGCAATCCAATTCCGATTCCTCCTGAAATCGGTTTCCTGCAATTCTGCCCCGCATTCAAGTCCTCTTGGCAGCCCTACTTCAGTATATTTTCGGACAATAGCTGTCATTTATAAATCTGCAGGTTTGTGAATTACAGTGCCCCTGAGCTCCTTTCTTCAACTCGCTTTCTTTTGAGCTGGCCACAACACCGCAGGATTGCTTCAGGCCCTAATCTGGTTCCGGCACGGCATGCTGAGCCTTTGGTTTATTCCTCTTCCCTGTGGGAAATGAGAGTTAAATTTGCCCGTCCAGACACCTCCAGCTAGTCTCTCATTGGTTCTCCCTATTCCTGTTCATCTTCCGCAGAAATTGCAAACTGGGCCAAACAGGAGGTTAAAGGGACTGACTCTCCAAGTCGGGAGAGTGTTAGTAAAGCGTCTGGAATGTTGCACCCGAGTACCAGGGAACGAAAAGTGAGACACATTTGAACACGTTTCTCGATCACATGGTGGATCATACTCTGGGTTCCACATGCATGTTTTAGCTGAAGGAAGAATCCCTTAAACCTGGAGAGTTGAGACCCATGGAATGGGTACCATGAAATATGACTTCAAAGGGTCTGCATTTGCTCACCGAACCTCACCAATCTTATGAGCCCCAAGTGTCCAGCCTTATGTGTCACCCAGCTCTGGGTGTAGATATAGTAAATGCAGGTTGCATCAGAAGCCTTCAATGAATTACTTAAGTATTGCTCTCTATTTCACTGTCATTGTGTTTTGTTTAAGAAATTTATTTTTAATACGGGATTTAGCTGATTTTCGCTGCTTTAATGCCGCTGTACACACTCTTGATTCTCTTACAGAGATATATAAATCCATTGCTTTTATAATTCTTACTAGGCAGGTATATTCCTAGGCGTTGAATATGGGGTGTTGAGTCCATTTCGTTGAGCAAGGAGTAGCTCTTGTCTATTCCATATTTGGCTTAAGGAACTTTATCTGTGCTCATTTCAATCTCTGGTTTTATGCAGCACCCCAACTCACCTTTCCCCTTAAGCAAGCATAAGATGGTTTTCTAAATTTGAGACCCTGTTCTGTTCTGTAATTCAGTTCCTGTGTAGCCAAGTTTACATTCCGTGTATTACTGATATCTTATGATGTTTCTTTTTCTGTGTGACTTATTTCAGTTAGAATCATCGTACCTGAATCCACTCATTATGCTGCTACGGGCCTGATGACATAGATTTCATTGCTGAGTGATACTGCATTGTAAATAAGTACCACAAGTTCTTTATCCATTTTTCACTTTCTGTGATATTGAACTTGTATGGTAAACGAGGTTCTTGTAAACAGAGGCGTCCCAAACTTTGGGGTAGCTGTGTCTTTTTGATTTTAATTTCCCTAAGCTATAGGACCATAAGTGGAAGTGCGCTAGGCTCTGTTGCTTTGTTTTTTAGATGTTTCAGGAAACACCATACACTTCTCCCGAGTGTCTGTTGGCAATTTACATCCCGCCCATCAGCATAACGAGGCTCCCAGTTCTCCATGGCCTGTCCTGCCTTTCTGGATTTTACACTTTTTTCAGATGGCCCTTTTGACCGGGGGGAAGTGAGACTTCATTGTAGTGCAGATTTCCTTTGCAAGCTTGCTTGGTTGGCCAAAAAGGGCGTATGCGTTTTTTCCTGAATATATTCAGGAAAAAACGCATACGCCCTTTTTGGCCAAGTGCATCATTGTGGACGTTCTGCCTCTTTTCCTATGCTTTCAATGCAATTCCAGTCTACCTCCTGAAATCGGTTTCCTGCAATTCTGCCCCGCTTTCAAGTCCTCTTGGCAGCCTTACTTCAGTATATTTTTGGATGATAGCTGTCATTTATAACTCTGCAGATTTGTGAATTACAGTGCCCCTGAGCTCCTTTCTTCAACTCGCTTTCTTGTGAGATGGCCGCAACACCGCAGGATGGCTTCAGGCCCTAATCTGGTTCCGGCACGGCACGCTGAGCCTTTGGTTAATTCCTCTTCCTGCTGGGAAATGAGAGTTAAATTTGCCCGTCCAGACACCTCCAGCTGGTCTCTCATTGGTTCTCCCTATTCCTGTTCATCTTCCGCAGAAATTGCAAACTGGGCCAAACAGGAGGTTAAACGGACTGACTCTCCAATTCGGGAGACTGTTAGTAAAGCATCTGGAATGTTGCACCCGAGTACCAGGGGACGAAAACTGAGACATATTTGAACACGTCTCCCGATCACATGGTTGATCATACTCTAGGTTCCACATGCATGTTTTAGCTGAATGAAGAATAACTTAAACCTGGGTAGTTGAAACCCGTAGAATGGGTACCATGCAATATGACTTCAAAGGGTCTTCATTTGCTCATCGAACCTCACCAATCCTATCACTGCTGCGTTTATGCCCCTGTACACATGCTTGATTCTCTTTCGGAGACATAGCAATCCATAGGTTTTAAGATACTTACTAGTCAGGTACATTCTTAGGCGTTTAATATGCGGTGTTGAGTCAATTTCTTTGAGCAAGGAGTAGCTCTTGTCTATTCCGTATTTGGCTTCAGGAACTTTATCTGTGCTCATTTCAATCTCTGGTTTTATGCAGCACCCCAACTCACCTTTCCCCTTAAGCAAGCAGAAGTTGGTTTTCTAAATTTGAGACCCTGTTCTGTTCTGTAATTCAGTTCCTGTGTAGCCAAGTTTACATTCCGTGTATTACTGATATCTTATGATGTTTCTTTTTATGTGTGACTTATTTCAGTTAGAATCATCATACCTGAATCCACTCATTGTGCTGCTAAGGGCCTGATGACATAGATTTCATTGCTGAGTGATATTGCTTTGTAAGTAAATACAACTTCTTTATCCATTTTTCACTTTCTGCGATGTTGAACATGTACTGTAAACAAGGATCTTGTAAACAGATGCGTCCCAAACTTTGGGGTGGCTGTGTCTTTTTGATTTTAATTTCCCTAAGCTATAGGACCATAAGTGGAAGTGCCCTAGGCTCTGTTGCTTTGTTTTGTAGATGTTTCAGGAAACACCATACACTTCTTCCGAGTGGCTGTTGGCAATTTACATCCCTCCCATCAGCATAACAAGGCTCCCAGTTCTCCATGGCCTGTCCTGCCTTTCTGGATTTTACACTTTTTTCAGATGGCCGTTTTGACCGGGGGAAGTGAGACTTCATTGTAGTGCAGATTTCCTTTGCAAGCTTGCTTGGTTGGCCAAAAAGGGCGTATGCGTTTTTTCCTGAATATATTCAGGAAAAAACGCATACGCCCGTTTTGGCCAAGTGCATCATTGTGGACGTTCTGCCTCTTTTCCTATGCTTTCAATGCAATTCCAGTCTACCTCCTGAAATCGGTTTCCTGCAATTCTGCCCCGCTTTCAAGTCCTCTTGGCAGCCTTACTTCAGTATATTTTTGGACGATAGCTGTCATTTATAACTCTGCAGATTTGTGAATTACAGTGCCCCTGAGCTCCTTTCTTCAACTCGCTTTCTTGTGAGATGGCCGCAACACCGCAGGATGGCTTCAGGCCCTAATCTGGTTCCGGCACGGCACGCTGAGCCTTTGGTTAATTCCTCTTCCTGCTGGGAAATGAGAGTTAAATTTGCCCGTCCAGACACCTCCAGCTAGTCTCTCATTGGTTCTCCCTATTCCTGTTCATCTTCCGCAGAAATTGGAAACTGGGCCAAACAGGAGGTTAAACGGACTGACTCTCCAATTCGGGAGACTGTTAGTAAAGCATCTGGAATGTTGCACCCGAGTACCAGGGGACGAAAACTGAGACATATTTGAACACGTCTCCCGATCACATGGTTGATCATACTCTAGGTTCCACATGCATGTTTTAGCTGAATGAAGAATAACTTAAACCTGGGTAGTTGAAACCCGTGGAATGGGTACGATGCAATATGACTTCAAAGGGTCTTCATTTGCTCACCGAACCTCTCCAATCCTATCACTGCTGCGTTTATGCCCCTGTACACACGCTTGATTCTCTTTTGGAGACATAGCAATCCATAGGTTTGAAGATACTTACTAGTCAGGTACATACTTAGGCGTTTAATATGCGGTGTTGAGTCCATTTCGTTGAGCAAGGAGTAGCTCTTGTCTATTACATATTTGGCTTAAGGAACTTTATCTGTGCTCATTTCAATCTCTGGTTTTATGCAGCACCCCTACTCACCTTTCCCCTTAAGCAAGCATAAGATGGTTTTATAAATTTGAGACCCTGTTCTGTTCTGTAATTCAGTTCCTGTGTAGCCAAGTTTACATTCCGTGTATTACTGATATCTTATGATGTTTCTTTTTCTGTGTGACTTATTTCAGTTAGAATCATCGTACCTGAATCCACTCATTATGCTGCTACGGGCCTGATGACATAGATTTCATTGCTGAGTGATACTGCATTGTAAATAAGTACAACAAGTTCTTTATCCATTTTTCACTTTCTGTGATATTGAACTTGTATGGTAAACGAGGTTCTTGTAAACAGAGGCGTCCCAAACTTTGGGGTGGCTGTGTCTTTTTGATTTTAATTTCCCTAAGCTATAGGACCATAAGTGGAAGTGCCCTAGGCTCTGTTGCTTTGTTTTTTAGATGTTTCAGGAAACACCATACACTTCTCCCGAGTGTCTGTTGGCAATTTACATCCTGCCCATCAGCATAACGAGGCTCCCAGTTCTCCATGGCCTGTCCTGCCTTTCTGGATTTTACACTTTTTTCAGATGGCCCTTTTGACCGGGGGGAAGTGAGACTTCATTGTAGTGCAGATTTCCTTTGCAAGCTTGCTTGGTTGGCAAGAAAGGGCGTATGCGTTTTTTCCTAAATATATTCAGGAAAAAACGCATACGCCCTTTTTGGCCAAGTGCATCATTGTGGACGTTCTGCCTCTTTTCCTATGCTTTCAATGCAATTCCAGTCTACCTCCTGAAATAGGTTTCCTGCAATTCTGCCCCGCTTTCAAGTCCTCTTGGCAGCCTTACTTCAGTATATTTTTGGATGATAGCTGTCATTTATAACTCTGCAGATTTGTGAATTACAGTGCCCCTGAGCTCCTTTCTTCAACTCGCTTTCTTGTGAGATGGACGCAACACCGCAGGATGGCTTCAGGCCCTAATCTGGTTCCGGCACGGCACGCTGAGCCTTTGGTTAATTCCTCTTCCTGCTGGGAAATGAGAGTTAAATTTGCCCGTCCAGACACCTCCAGCTAGTCTCTCATTGGTTCTCCCTATTCCTGTTCATCTTCCGCAGAAATTGCAAACTGGGCCAAACAGGAGGTTAAACGGACTGACTCTCCAATTCGGGAGACTGTTAGTAAAGCATCTGGAATGTTGCACCCGAGTACCAGGGGACGAAAACTGAGACATATTTGAACACGTCTCCCGATCACATGGTTGATCATACTCTAGGTTCCACATGCATGTTTTAGCTGAATGAAGAATAACTTAAACCTGGGTAGTTGAAACCCGTGGAATGGGTACCATGCAATATGACTTCAAAGGGTCTTCATTTGCTCATCGATCCTCACCAATCCTATCACTGCTGCGTTTATGCCCCTGTACACATGCTTGATTCTCTTTCGGAGACATAGCAATCCATAGGTTTTAAGATACTTACTAGTCAGGTACATTCTTAGGCGTTTAATATGCGGTGTTGAGTCCATTTCTTTGAGCAAGGAGTAGCTCTTGTCTATTCCGTATTTGGCTTCAGGAACTTTATCTGTGCTCATTTCAATCTCTGGTTTTATGCAGCACCCCAACTCACCTTTCCCCTTAAGCAAGCAGAAGTTGGTTTTCTAAATTTGAGACCCTGTTCTGTTCTGTAATTCAGTTCCTGTGTAGCCAAGTTTACATTCCGTGTATTACTGATATCTTATGATGTTTCTTTTTATGTATGACTTATTTCAGTTAGAATCATCATACCTGAATCCACTCATTGTGCTGCTAAGGGCCTGATGACATAGATTTCATTGCTGAGTGATATTGCTTTGTAAGTAAATACAACTTCTTTATCCATTTTTCACTTTCTGCGATGTTGAACATGTACTGTAAACAAGGATCTTGTAAACAGATGCGTCCCAAACTTTGGGGTGGCTGTGTCTTTTTGATTTTAATTTCCCTAAGCTATAGGACCATAAGTGGAAGTGCCCTAGGCTCTGTTGCTTTGTTTTGTAGATGTTTCAGGAAACACCATACACTTCTCCCGAGCGTCTGTTGGCAATTTACATCCCGCCCATCAGCATAACAAGGCTCCCAGTTCTCCATGGCCTGTCCTGCCTTTCTGGATTTTACACTTTCTTCAGATGGCCCTTTTGACCGGGGGGAAGTGAGACTTCATTGTAGTGCAGATTTCCTTTGCAAGCTTGCTTGGTTGGCCAAAAAGGGCGTATGCGTTTTTTCCTGAATATATTCAGGAAAAAACGCATACGCCCTTTTTGGCCAAGTGCATCATTGTGGACGTTCTGCCTCTTTTCCTATGCTTTCAATGCAATTCCAGTCTACCTCCTGAAATCGGTTTCCTGCAATTCTGCCCCGCTTTCAAGTCCTCTTGGCAGCCTTACTTCAGTATATTTTTGGGCGATAGCTGTCATTTATAACTCTGCAGGTTTGTGAATTACAGTGCCCCTGAGCTCCTTTCTTCAACTCGCTTTCTTGTGACCTGGCCGCAACACCGCACGATGGCTTCAGGCCCTAATCTGGTTCCGGCACGGCACGCTGAGCCTTTGGTTAGTTCCTCTTCCTGGTGGGAAATGAGAGTTAAATTTGCCCGTCCAGACACCTCCAGCTAGTCTCTCATTGGTTCTCGCTATTCCTGTTCATCTTCCGCAGAAATTGCAAACTGGGCCAAACAGGAGGTTAAAGGGACTGACTCTCCAAGTCGGGAGAGTGTTAGTAAAGCATATGGAATGTTGCACCCGAGTACCAGGGGAGGAAAAGTGAGACATATTTGAACACGTCTCCTGTTCACACGGTTGATCATACTCTGGGTTCCACATGCATGTTTTAGCTGAAGGAAGAATACCTTAAACCTGGAGAGTTGAAACCCGTGAAATGTGTACCATGCAATATGACTTCAAAGGGTCTTCATTTGCTCACCGAACCTCTCCAATCCTATCACTGCTGCGTTTATGCCCCTGTACACATGCTTGATTCTCTTTTGGAGACATAGCAATCCATAGGTTTTAAGATACTTACTAGTCAAGTACATTCTTAGGCGTTTAATATGCGGTGTTGAGTCCATTTCGTTGAGCAAGGAGTAGCTCTTGTCTATTCCATATTTGCCTTAAGGAACTTTATCTGTGCTCCTTTCAATCTCTGGTTTTATGCAGCACCCCTACTCACCTTTACCCTTAAGCAAGCATAAGTTGGTTTTCTAAATTTGAGACCCTGTTCTGTTCTGTAATTCAGTTCCTCTGTAGCCAAGTTTACATTCCGTGTATTACTGATATCTTATGATGTTTCTTTTTCTGTGTGACTTATTTCAGTTAGAATCATCATAACTGAATCCACTCATTGTGCTGCTAAAGGCCTGATGACATAGATTTCATTGCTGAGTGATATTGCTTTGTAAGTAAATAGCACAACTTCTTTATCCATTTTTCACTTTCTGTGATGTTGAACTTGTACTGTAAACGAGGTTCTTGTAAACAGAGCCGTTCCAAACTTCGGGGTGGCTGTGTCTTTTTGATTTTAATTTCCCTAAGCTATAGGACCATAAGTGGAAGTGCCCTAGGCTCTGTTGCTTTGTTTTCTGGATGTTTCAGGAAACACCATACACTTCTCCCGAGTGTCTGTTGGCAATTTACATCCCGCCCATCAGCATAACAAGGCTCCCAGTTCTCCATGGCCTGTCCTGCCTTTCTGGATTTTACACTTTTTTCAGATGGCCCTTTTGACCGGGGGGAAGTGAGACTTCATTGTAGTGCAGATTTCCTTTGCAAGCTTGCTTGGTTGGCCAAAAAGGGCGTATGCGTTTTTTCCTGAATATATTCAGGAAAAAACGCATACGCCCTTTTTGGCCAAGTGCATCATTGTGGACGTTCTGCCTCTTTTCCTATGCTTTCAATGCAATTCCAGTCTACCTCCTGAAATCGGTTTCCTGCAATTCTGCCCCGCTTTCAAGTCCTCTTGGCAGCCTTACTTCAGTATATTTTTGGACGATAGCTGTCATTTATAACTCTGCAGGTTTGTGAAATACAGTGCCCCTGAGCTCCTTTCTTCAACTCGCTTTCTTGTGACCTGGCCGCAACACCACAGGATGGCTTCAGGCCCTAATCTGGTTCTGGCACGGCACGCTGAGCCTTTGGTTATTTCCTCTTCCTGGTGGGAAATGAGAGTTAAATTTGCCCGTCCAGACACCTCCAGCTAGTCTCTCATTGGTTCTCCCTATTCCTGTTCATCTTCCGCAGAAATTGCCAACTGGGCCAAACAGGAGGTTAAAGGCGCTGACTCTCCAAGTGGGGAGAGTGTTAGTAAAGCGTCTGGAATGTTGCACCCGAGTACCAGGGGAGGAAAACTGAGACATATTTGAACACGTCTCCCGTTCACAGGGTTGATCATACTCTGGGTTCCACATGCATGTTTTAGCTGAAGGAAGAATACCTTAAACCTGGGTAGTTGAAACCCGTGGAATGGGTACCATGCAATATGACTTCAAAGGGTCTTCATTTGCTCACCGAACTTCTCCAATCCTATCACTGCTGCGTTTATGCCCCTGTACACACGCTTGATTCTCTTTTGGAGACATAGCAATCCATAGGTTTTAAGATACTTACTAGTCAGGTACATTCTTAGGCGTTTCATATGGGTGTTGAGTCCATTTCGTTGAGCAAGGAGTAGCTCTTGTCTATTCCATATTTGGCTTAAGGAACTTTATCTGTGCTCATTTCAATCTCTGGTTTTATGCAGCACCCCAACTCACCTTTCCCCTTAAGCAAGCATAAGTTGGTTTTCTAAATTTGAGACCCTGTTCTGTTCTATAATTCAGTTCCTGTGTAGTCCAGTTTACATTCCGTGTATTAGTGATATCTTATGATGTTTCTTTTTCTGTGTGACTTATTTCAGTTAGAATCATCGTACCTGAATCCACTCATTATGCTGCTACGGGCCTGATGACATAGATTTCATTGCTGAGTGATACTGCATTGTACATAAGTACCACAAGTTCTTTATACATTTTTCACTTTCTGTGATATTGAACTTGTATGGTAAACGAGGTTCTTGTAAACAGAGGCGTCCCAAACTTTGGGGTGGCTGTGTCTTTTTGATTTTAATTTCCCTAAGCTATAGGACCATAAGTGGAAGTGCCCTAGGCTCTGTTGCTTTGTTTTGTAGATGTTTCAGGAAACACCATACACTTCTCCCGAGTGGCTGTTGGCAATTTACATCCCGCCCATCAGCATAACAAGGCTCCCAGTTCTCCATGGCCTGTCCTGCCTTTCTGGATTTTACACTTTTTTCAGATGGCCCTTTTGACCGGGGGGAAGTGAGACTTCATTGTAGTGCAGATTTCCTTTGCAAGCTTGCTTGGTTGGCCAAAAAGGGCGTATGCGTTTTTTCCTGAATATATTCAGGAAAAAACGCATACGCCCTTTTTGGCCAAGTGCATCATTGTGGACGTTCTGCCTCTTTTCCTATGCTTTCAATGCAATTCCAGTCTACCTCCTGAAATCGGTTTCCTGCAATTCTGCCCCGCTTTCAAGTCCTCTTGGCAGCCTTACTTCAGTATATTTTTGGACGATAGCTGTCATTTATAACTCTGCAGGTTTGTGAATTACAGTGCCCCTGAGCTCCTTTCTTCAACTCGCTTTCTTGTGACCTGGCCGCAACACAGCAGGACGGCTTCAGGCCCTAATCTGGTTCCGGCACGGCACGTTGAGCCTTTGGTTAATTCCTCTTCCTGGTGGGAAATGAGAGTTAAATTTGCCCGTCCAGACACCTCCAGCTAGTCTCTCATTTGTTCTCGCTATTCCTGTTCATCTTCCGCAGAAATTGCAAACTGGGCCAAACAGGAGGTTAAGGGACTGACTCTCCAAGTCGGGAGAGTGTTAGTAAAGCGTCTGGAATGTTGCACCCGAGTACCAGGGTACGAAAACTGAGACATATTTGAACACGTCTCCTGATCACATGGTTGATCATACTCTAGGTTCCACATGCATGTTTTAGCTGAAGGAAGAATACCTTAAAACTGGGTAGTTGAAACCCGTGGAATGGGTACCATGCAATATGACTTCAAAGGGTCTTCATTTGCTCACCGAACCTCTCCAATCCTATCACTGCTGCGTTTATGCCCCTGTACACACGCTTGATTCTCTTTTGGAGACATAGCAATCCATAGGTTTTAAGATACTTACTAGTCAGGTACATTCTTAGGCGTTTAATATGGGGTGTTGAGTCCATTTCGTTGAGCAAGGAGTAGCTCTTGTCTATTCCATATTTGGCTTAAGGAACTTTATCTGTGCTCATTTCAATCTCTGGTTTTATGCAGCACCCCAACTCACCTTTCCCCTTAAGCAAGCATAAGTTGATTTTCTAAATTTGAGACCCTGTTCTGTTCTGTAATTCAGTTCCTGTGTAGTCCAGTTTACATTCCGTGTATTAGTGATATCTTATGATGTTTCTTTTTCTGTGTGACTTATTTCAGTTAGAATCATCGTACCTGAATCCACTCATTATTCTGCTACGGGCCTGATGACATAGATTTCATTGCTGAGTGATACTGCATTGTACATAAGTACCACAAGTTCTTTATCCATTTTTCACTTTCTGTGATATTGAAGTTGTACGGTAAACGAGGTTCTTGTAAACAGAGGCGTCCCAAACTTTGGGGTGGCTGTGTCTTTTTGATTTTAATTTCCCTAAGCTATAGGACCATAAGTGGAAGTGCCCTAGGCTCTGTTGCTTTGTTTTCTGGATGTTTCAGGAAACACCATACACTTCTCCCGAGTGGCTGTTGGCAATTTACATCCCGCCCATCAGCATAACAAGGCTCCCAGTTCTCCATGGCCTGTCCTGCCTTTCTGGATTTTACACTTTTTTCAGATGGCCCTTTTGACCGGGGTGAAGTGAGACTTCATTGTAGTGCAGATTTCCTTTGCAAGCTTGCTTGGTTGGCCAAAAAGGGCGTATGCGTTTTTTCCTGAATATATTCAGGAAAAAACGCATACGCCCTTTTTGGCCAAGTGCATCATTGTGGACGTTCTGCCTCTTTTCCTATGCTTTCAATGCAATTCCAGTCTACCTCCTGAAATCGGTTTCCTGCAATTCTGCCCTGCTTTAAAGTCCTCTTGGCAGCCTTACTTCAGTATATTTTTGGACGAAAGCTGTCATTTATAACTCTGCAGGTTTGTGAATTACAGTGCCCCTGAGCTCCTTTCTTCAACTCGCTTTCTTGTGACCTGGCCGCAACACCGCAGGATGGCTTCAGGCCCTAATCTGGTTCCGGCACGGCACGTTGAGCCTTTGGTTAATTCCTCTTCCTGGTGGGAAATGAGAGTTAAATTTGCCCGTCCAGACACCTCCAGCTAGTCTCTCATTTGTTCTCGCTATTCCTGTTCATCTTCCGCAGAAATTGCAAACTGGGCCAAACAGGAGGTTAAGGGACTGACTATCCAAGTCGGGAGAGTGTTAGTAAAGCCTCTGGAATGTTGCACCCGAGTACCAGGGTACGAAAACTGAGACATATTTGAACACGTCTCCCGATCACATGGTTGATCATACTCTAGGTTCCACATGCATGTTTTAGCTGAAGGAAGAATACCTTAAAACTGGGTAGTTGAAACCCGTGGAATGGGTACCATGCAATATGACTTCAAAGGGTCTTCATTTGCTCACCGAACCTCTCCAATCCTATCACTGCTGCGTTTATGCCCCTGTACACACGCTTGATTCTCTTTTGGAGACATAGCAATCCATAGGTTTTAAGATACTTACTAGTCAGGTACATTCTTAGGCGTTTAATATGGGGTGTTGAGTCCATTTCGTTGAGCAAGGAGTAGCTCTTGTCTATTCCATATTTGGCTTAAGGAACTTTATCTGTGCTCATTTCAATCTCTGGTTTTATGCAGCACCCCAACTCACCTTTCCCCTTAAGCAAGCATAAGTTGATTTTCTAAATTTGAGACCCTGTTCTGTTCTGTAATTCAGTTCCTGTGTAGTCCAGTTTACATTCCGTGTATTAGTGATATCTTATGATGTTTCTTTTTCTGTGTGACTTATTTCAGTTAGAATCATCGTACCTGAATCCACTCATTATTCTGCTACGGGCCTGATGACATAGATTTCATTGCTGAGTGATACTGCATTGTACGTAAGTACCACAAGTTCTTTATCCATTTTTCACTTTCTGTGATATTGAAGTTGTACGGTAAACGAGGTTCTTGTAAACAGAGGCGTCCCAAACTTTGGGGTGGCTGTGTCTTTTTGATTTTAATTTCCCTAAGCTATAGGACCATAAGTGGAAGTGCCCTAGGCTCTGTTGCTTTGTTTTCTGGATGTTTCAGGAAACACCATACACTTCTCCCGAGTGGCTGTTGGCAATTTATATCCCGCCCATCAGCATAACAAGGCTCCCAGTTCTCCATGGCCTGTCCTGCCTTTCTGGATTTTACACTTTTTTCAGATGGCCCTTTTGACCGGGGGGAAGTGAGACTTCATTGTAGTGCAGATTTCCTTTGCAAGCTTGCTTGGTTGGCCAAAAAGGGCGTATGCGTTTTTTCCTGAATATATTCAGGAAAAAACGCATACGGCCTTTTTGGCCAAGTGCATCATTGTGGACGTTCTGCCTCTTTTCCTATGCTTTCAATGCAATTCCAGTCTACCTCCTGAAATCGGTTTCCTGCAATTCTGCCCCGCTTTCAAGTCCTCTTGGCAGCCTTACTTCAGTATATTTTTGGACGATAGCTGTCATTTATAACTCTGCAGGTTTGTGAATTACAGTGCCCCTGAGCTCCTTTCTTCAACTCGCTTTCTTGTGACCTGGCCGCAACACCGCAGGATGGCTTCAGGCCCTAATCTGGTTCCGGCACGGCACGTTGAGCCTTTGGTTAATTCCTCTTCCTGGTGGGAAATGAGAGTTAAATTTGCCCGTCCAGACACCTCCAGCTAGTCTCTCATTTGTTCTCGCTATTCCTGTTCATCTTCCGCAGAAATTGCAAACTGGGCCAAACAGGAGGTTAAGGGACTGACTATCCAAGTCGGGAGAGTGTTAGTAAAGCGTCTGGAATGTTGCACCCGAGTACCAGGGTACGAAAACTGAGACATATTTGAACACGTCTCCCGATCACATGGTTGATCATACTCTAGGTTCCACATGCATGTTTTAGCTGAAGGAAGAATACCTTAAAACTGGGTAGTTGAAACCCGTGGAATGGGTACCATGCAATATGACTTCAAAGGGTCTTCATTTGCTCACCGAACCTCTCCAATCCTATCACTGCTGCGTTTATGCCCCTGTACACACGCTTGATTCTCTTTTGGAGACATAGCAATCCATAGGTTTTAAGATACTTACTAGTCAGGTACATTCTTAGGCGTTTAATATGGGGTGTTGAGTCCATTTCGTTGAGCAAGGAGTAGCTCTTGTCTATTCCATATTTGGCTTAAGGAACTTTATCTGTGCTCATTTCAATCTCTGGTTTTATGCAGCACCCCAACTCACCTTTCCCCTTAAGCAAGCATAAGTTGATTTTCTAAATTTGAGACCCTGTTCTGTTCTGTAATTCAGTTCCTGTGTAGTCCAGTTTACATTCCGTGTATTAGTGATATCTTATGATGTTTCTTTTTCTGTGTGACTTATTTCAGTTAGAATCATCGTACCTGAATCCACTCATTATTCTGCTACGGGCCTGATGACATAGATTTCATTGCTGAGTGATACTGCATTGTACGTAAGTACCACAAGTTCTTTATCCATTTTTCACTTTCTGTGATATTGAAGTTGTACGGTAAACGAGGTTCTTGTAAACAGAGGCGTCCCAAACTTTGGGGTGGCTGTGTCTTTTTGATTTTAATTTCCCTAAGCTATAGGACCATAAGTGGAAGTGCCCTAGGCTCTGTTGCTTTGTTTTCTGGATGTTTCAGGAAACACCATACACTTCTCCCGAGTGGCTGTTGGCAATTTACATCCCGCCCATCAGCATAACAAGGCTCCCAGTTCTCCATGGCCTGTCCTGCCTTTCTGGATTTTACACTTTTTTCAGATGGCCCTTTTGACCGGG